>NW_010972886.1:1182092-1323757 GCF_000737465.1 Haliaeetus leucocephalus
TTTAAACTAAAAAAGGGTAGATTTAGATTAGATATTAGGAAAAAATTCTTTACTGTGAGGGTGGTGAGACACTGGAACAGGTTGCCCAGAGAAGTTATGGATGCCCCATCCCTGGAAGTGTTCAAGGCCAGGTTGGATGGGGCTTTGAGCAACCTGGTCTAATGGAAGTTGTCCCTGCCCATGGCAAGGGGTTGGACTAGATGATCTTTAAGGCCTCTTCTAACCCAAACCATTCTATGAGTCTATGTAACATTTCTGAGAGCTTCAGAATAGGATGTACCTTGAAATAATCAGAATTTTAATGGCATGAAAAGAACATCTTCCTGTCTCATTTTCATTATGAATTGCATTTGGAAATCACTCTCAAATTTTTACATAACAAAAAATTATCACTTATAAACCTGTAATGTGTTTTTCATCTGCAAGGAGGGTGCTTTCTGCCTTTTTTTTTTCTTTTTTCTTTGCATGCTGTTTAAGCCATTCTTCCTAGAAAATGTAAGCTGGCTCTTTCCCATTTAGTGTCTGTTATCCTACATTTTTTGGCCTATGTTTGACATGATGAACAGCAATTGAATGAGGCATAATTATAAAGGATTCTATGCCTGTTGTTTAAAATAGAATAATTTGCATGACAATGTATCCTGGAGAAGTAGAAACCAAGAATGAGGGTAAGCCTGAGCTTAAACTGGCTGCTGCTTGGTGTCTGCCGTAGGATGAACTGAGTCACTCTTCATGCTCTGACACACATAAAGACCAGAGGCACCATTCAACTGCCAGCTGAAATGCACTACAGTATTTGATATGGGGATGACAGAGATGACATAGGATTCTTTTAAGAGAGTTTCATAGCTCTGTGGTTGTAGGATTTGGACGCTTGCTGGGATACCCTGGAGTGCTTCTGTTGGCACTAGATGACTATGTTTAGCCTGTTTAGATTAAATGTGTAAAAGGTGAAGCATTTTTTATACATACAAATTCCTTCAATGAGTTCCAAAATCTTTTATGTATGGAGTCAGGGACTGGGAGGTAGACAGACTGACTGTCTGAGCTACATCTGTACATAAAGCCTTATCCAGGTCTTGCAGTCTTGAGACTGAGCTCTTGATGAAAATGGAAACCTCGTGGAATAAGCCTGCCTATTTGTGTCAAGGCCCTAGTGAGCATTCACAAAGGGGTATTTCAGAGGGAAAAATCCCTCCTTGTCTGAGGAGAGGTCAGACATGTGATAAGATCCTCAAAAGGTATGCCTTGGTGTTAGTATTCTCACCAACAAACAGCGAGTCTTTGCTTCTAGAATTGTGCTAGGATTTTTTAGTGAAATTCTTGCACAAAAAAAAAAAGTTTTATTTTGTTTACTCCATTTGGTTCTGAGAAATTATAGCTCCTTTTTTTTTTCCAGGAAGAAATCAATGTAAGCCAACTTTCACAGAAAACTTGTCCTGGTCCAAAATTAATGCTTACATTTTGGCAAAACAGTAAGTGAAAACAGAGTTTTACTGTAACAGGCTTTAAAGAAATGTAACTATAGAGCCATCAGCACATACATGTACTTCATAAAAAGAGTGAAATGCATTAAAAGATATCGGGAAAGGGAATGTTGGGATACAATCTAATTTTTATAAGTCTCTTTCATTCTAATGTTAGTGTGCAAAGGAGAAACTGATTCACATGAGTTCTTATTTGCTGCTCTGGTGTTAGCACGTTCACAGAATTATATTTAAAACTCATTATTTTCTTTTCCACACAGATAATGATACTATGCAATTGCTTTCTAAGCATTGCAGCTATAGACAAGCTTCAGTTCTGTTATACATTTCTCTATTTCATGTTTCTTCTTGAAACATCAACTCATGGAGTCGTAAATTTGTGAAAATTGCCACTACCTTTGAATCAGCATCATATCCTTTATAAAAATAGAAGAGTGGACAGAACTGTCCAGTAACTAAACTGTCATTGTTGAAGAGAATAGTTTGAAAAGCCTTCTAGCAATTGCAGCACTACAGTTGCTAAAAAATAAGACTATAAACCATACTGTGATTGTTTAAGGCTGAGAACTGAGTTGGGAGATACATGAGACATCTAGATATTGAAAAAATTGTGCTTGAGACTTGCAATATTGAGTTTTTAATAGTGTTTTCTGTAGGCTTAATAATTCTAAATTAATTAATTAGGTGTATTACAGATCAATTAGAGGAAGTCTAGTTGAAAATCAAGCAGATTCTTTATAGATCTACACTGGAAAAGTGTACACTCATATTTTAAAGTGATTTTAAAATAAAATCCAGTTACTTTTGTGCATGGAAATTTCAGAATAATGAACACTTTTGTGAATACTTTATGTATTAGAACACTTTAGTGAGTGTGTGAAAAGCCTCATTTTTTGAATTTTTTTTTTTGTCCTTCTAGAAAAGAACCAGGACTGACAGTACAAAACAGATTTTAAACTGAGGTATAAGAATGTGGCAAAATAAGTTTTAATAGTAATGATGACAGCATAAGAATTTTAGATGACTGTGCTCCTGATGCAAAATTCATTGGAATTGGATGTAAGCTTTGCATTACTTGTTGGTTTTTTTTAGCAAGGTCATAATGAGTGGAAGCAAACATATTTTATAGCATTAAAAATAGAAGAGATAGAAGAAGCTCTGAGGTTTATGTCCAGAGTAAAGGGAAACAAAGGACCCAACATAGGAATTTTTCAGAAGAATGTTGCTACCATAACTACCAAGTACAGTATGCACACAAAAGCAAAATCACTTGGGAGGACATATTTGTGGAAGTAGCATTTCTGAGAAATCATTACTCATGTCAACTGTATTTTTATTAAAATATTAGCTTGAATGCATCTGTGAAAACTATGAAATAAAGTTAATATTCTGGCAGCAATAAAAGAGCTACCTAATGTCTAGTTTCTAGTAATTTAAGAATACCAGCATAAGAAACAGATGGCAAAATAGCTCAATATCCTTTGGAAAATCTTCCGTTAGCGTTAAAAGCTACACCTGCTGAAACGTGTGATCTTACTTTTAATGTAGAAAAGCATTAATAGGAATGTACAGCAGTGTGGTTATATCTCTTAATTGGTATACCCTAGTGGAAACAAACATGCTAATTAAGCGATCATCCTGATTATAAGAGCCTGATAGGAATACACAGTGCTGGGAGACATTTGTTTCTATTTCAGCAATTGCTTTAAAAATAATCATAGTAAGATGTCTGAAATATTTAAATTATATAAAGGTAAGTGACTCATTACAGAGTACAGAATGAGCATGAAGGGAAAAGGATTGCAGTAGAGAAATTTGTGACACAGAACAAAGTTACAGGTTCAGTTTCCTCTATAGAGTATTGTGGTCAATATCAAATAGTCACTTTGATTTGACTAGGTTTGTCATTTTTCTACTCATTAAACAGTGAAATTGTTACATTTGATGTATTTTCTGAACTCATTTGGTTTAAGACAAGACTTCAATCCAGGTGTCAATCTAGAAATTGATTTCAAAGTTCTTGTTCAAAGCTCCCACTGGAACATTAATCTGGAATTCCTGGTTCAAATTCTTCTTGTGCTCCTTTGGGGTTTTGCAATAGCATTCAATGAAATTTGCCTCCGTACTCGAACATGCTCCAGTTGCACTGAAAACATTTCTTCAATTTTAGAAGGCCGGTACTGTCAGACTCAAGGTAGCTGGTGGGTACAGCCAAATGAGAAAGGCATTACAGCTTCCAGACCCCTGGTCTTCAAACACAGCAGATTCTGACAACAAAAGAAGTGTTTGAGTCCTTGACACCTTCTGGTCTCCTTGTGACTCCAAAGAGAGAGGTAAAAAGAAAATTCAATTGGAAGTAGATTATGTGGGCAGAAACCAAAACGCTGAGTGTCTTCTCAAGGAAAGCCTTTTTTGTGGAACTATAGACAATTTCCTCTAGACAAATCCAATGATGGCTAAGAACAACAGTTTCCCTTGACTGAAGTGCATACTTTGATTTGAAAAATGCAGTTAAGGACAACAAAATCAACATTTATCTGATTCTTACAATGGCATGTCTAGATGTACTGAATAGATGACAGAAGCCTACATGAAATTACATATGCTGTCCCAGGATCATATAGCGTATGGAATGAGGACTGGAACGGTGGATTACTTCACATGATGCATTAGGAACTGCATTTAAAGATATGCTTGTTCCTAGAAGAAGAAGGAAAAAGAGTCAAACAAAATGTACAGTTATTGCTAATTCTTAATTAAGAGCCTATTAAATCCAGTATTTTGTAGGAGGTTGAACATACTACCACAAATTCAGTCTTAAACTCACATAGAACCAAGAGGAAGAGAAAGTTTCTGCAGTATTACTAACAATATTAATCACCTGCTATTAAAAAAAAAATTCCAGCAGCTAGCACAACATTACATTTCTGATAATAGTTTTGTTCCTTACTTTAAGTACGGGAAAATAAGTACAGCTCTGCTTAGCCTTTTCTCTGTTATGTGTCAACAAATAATAAAAAGATTTGTATTTATATCCAATACCTTACAAAACACTTAGCACTTACCTTTGTGGTCACAAGCAATAGAATTTCTCATTAGGTGGCATAAAATATACCCTTTTCTTTTTTTCAAGTTCAATAAATAGAGTAAGGCTCTAAGAATCCCAACACTTTTCTTTGGTAGCTCCTTTCCAGTCCCACTCCAGCTGCACCCTGGGCTTTATAACTATGTGTCTCAACACTCATTCCAATGCTTTCCTGAACTGTAGGAAATCCACTCAGTACAGCCTGAGCTTTTAAGAATCTGCTGGAAGCTTCTCCTTTAAGATTTCAGGTATAATTTACTATAAAATGAGATCTGAGTCTTTATATTTTTACTTAACTCTTCTGGTATTTCTATTTCATTTAAGGGAAGTGGCAATAGATGGAAACACAAATAGAATCTTACTGTTTGGTTACCAGGATTGGCATATAGAGTATAAGATACAGTATGTATGAGACTGCAGAGATATGGGATTACTCTCTACTTGAATAAAAGGGTGAAAGATGTCTGAGCAAAAAATAGTTGCTTAATCACCAGAATTAAAGGGAGGCAGGTAATAGAAATACAGAACAGAAAAGAGCCAAACAACCGTCCCTTGCTGCCCTTGTTTTGTAATTGCACTTAAGACCTGAAGAAGTCCACAAGAGCTTTGAGGTTCCTTTTCTGAACTTCAGGTCTGGAAAACTCCCTGTCAAATTTTTGCAGATTTTCCTTAAAAAGTGTTCAGAACACCGAGTGATCAGATTTCATCAGTCATTCTTAATGTGATTTGTGATCCCTTGACTTTACAGCACATATAGGTATAAATACATGTGTTTGTCTCTCTCTAAGTATATGTACATGTATACATATATAGAGAATAAGTTGAAGGTCTGAGAAGTTAATGAATATACCACACCTACAATTTAGGAGTACTAAGCCAAACAGTGCAGGAAAGAAGAAGTCCTGCAAGTGCATCTGTGCTGACAGCTTATGTGTTTCATTCCAGCCTGTTGCAACGTAAAATGTCTAACTCTTTCAGCATACCTAAAAGACAGGGTTTACAATGAAAGCACCACAGACCTTTGGTACATGTGTTGGTAGCAGGACAACAGGGCATTTGCTGTAATAAGAAAACCAATTGAAGAAACTCCTTGTACAGCTGAGTGGCAGCACTAGAATTTTCAGTGTTCAGCTGTAATTAGAAAACAGCTGTGAAGGAAAATCAATTGTTCCTGGTCGTCAATGGCTAATTTTCCACAATCAGAATAAAGAATGCAATATGACATCTTTGAAATGAGCAAGTAATTGTTTCTCCTTTGTTTATTGTTTTAACATTTCTCTATTTATTTGTGCCAGCTATCATTTTTTTTGCTTCAGGACTACTCTTAAAGTTCTTAGATTCTCCTAATTATATTTAAACCCTATTTAGCTGTAAAAAAACCTCTTTTACAGCATTCTTTAAGGTGATGATTTGTGATTCATGAAGGAAGAGTTGAACAAATGCTTATAAATTACTCTGTGATGGTTTCATAACAGAAGACTTGCTAAATGAAAGAAGTTGAATGCCATCAACAAAATTGCACACTTAATAATATTAATAATTATTTGATGCATCAGAGGACTGAAGTCTTCAGATTCTTTGTCCTGATCTTCAGAGTGCCTTTAAGATACACCTGTATTGCAATACACTCATTTTCTTTTTGTTGACATTACCATGAAGAGGGTAGGAAATGAAGAGAATCGTGTCCATCACACAGCGTAAGTAACAGACTGAAGGAGGAACCTCTGTAATCCAAATCATGAGATCAAATTACAACGAGTTTGAATTCTGGCAAGAAAATATGAGTTTTAAGTTATTATCATTTGTATTATACCAGTGCTGTTAATATTGATTTAATCTTACACAGTGACAGAAATTGAAATGCCAAGAGTGATAGCTGTGCTGAACTGTTTTGAGCATGTAAAATGGTGTGGTGTTTGATTAAATCACCCTCGATTCATTTGTTTATTTTATGCTGCACTGTAAATTTAATCTCTCATTACATGATTTGGAACTTAATTTACATGGGGTTCGAGGCGGGAAAGCAAAACGTACGTATTTGCAGCAATATTCCCTGTGATCCCTCGTTAGTTTGAGGGAACAGTCACTCAGAGAGAGAAATGCTCCTGTGAGTGTGCATTACAGGAGCCTACACAGCTCTTCAGGGCAAAAACCGACCCTGCTCTTGTTGTGTGTTTGTACAGCGCTTAGCCCAGTGCGGACCTGATCAATAGTTTGAACCCTGAGGAGCTACTTCCGTGCAGCCGACTATTGAGACAACTGTGTTAACAGCTCTTTGGGAGCAGTCCAGGAGCAATAGTGTGCCCATTGCGCTGTGCTGCTGTCGCAAAGGCTTCCTGCTCTGGCCAGGGCAGCAGCTGCCGGTGCCGGAGCCGAAAGTTAACAGCCAACTGCATGCTCTAAAACTGCACCTACCTCTGGACGGTAAGATGAGGCACAGGCTTGTGCAGCAACTGTGTCTTAATCACATTTTTTACTTTTCCTCCTCAGTCACCAGGGCTGGCGTACAGACTGAAGGCTGTGATTCTGCCTTCAGCCCATAAGTCAGATGCCAGGGCCCCAGACCTGGACCTGTTCTGAGTCACTGTTCTTAAAGTAGCTTGTTCATTTAATGGCTGTGGACAAGATTCTGCTAAACGCAGACATTCCAAAAAAGATATTTAACTATAAAGGTGCTAAAGCCACCTTGCAGAATAATAATAAGGAGCTGCAGCTCCTATATTTCTTTGGCAAAACAGCAGACTTCATAACTTCCAAACTAGTCTGTCAGAAAATTTCCTATTCGCGGCTTTGGGCTTCACATAGGAAATATTATTGTAACAGCATTCATTTTAACAGAGTATATTCCTTCAGAATTTTGGGGTAGCAAAATCTAGAGAGATGCTTAGGATCCAGACAAAACCATAAAATATATTCAGAGTGCTAGTGAGGACAGATATACTGCCATACGTAAGTTTCTACCTAGGAGTTTTAAGAGACTATCTTTCCTTGGCAGGATGCATAGAAATCAATGAAATAAATCTGAGGCACGATCTATTCATTTTACTCAGAATAGTGGGACTGACTTCAGAGAGCACATTAAACACTGGCAGTGGAGTTACTTTTTGGATAAAAGCTCAAATGTCGACTCTCCTACTTACAGCAATTTTACATCACTGGTCATTCTGTAACTGTGATGAGTTTTCTCCTAATTTACACCAACAAAGACGAAACGAAAATAAGGGTCAAATGGTTTCACAGATTGAGTAATTTATTTCCCTGTGGCAGCTTCAGAGTCAGACCAGGCAGATAGAGAGCAGAGGTTGCATCATCCAGCAGTTCAGTAACCTCCCTTAAATGAATCTGGTGATCTCAGTCCTGTTCCCAGGGGATAAATGTTTCCTGACAATAAGCAAGCAAGCAAACAAATAAATAAATAAAGAAGTGCCATCACAACTGGCACTCTTGCTGAGAAGTCTCTATAAAGGGGTCAAACAGTAAGGCTGAGGGCTGAAGGGACACAGGGAACAAGCTATTATACCTTCTAGGGAGTTTCTCAAGTTGAGGATGGTTAATGAGACAACAGTGTGGCAGGGAAGGTGATGGAGCTGCCCACAATTCTGTCTCTATGACCAACAACCTTTTATGGACATTGAATTTGCATGGAAATCCTTTTCAAGTTGAAAACTGAGCAGAAAGAATTTTTGTAAATTAGCGAGAAGAGCTATTTGAAATGCTCAATATGAGATGAGTGAATTATTTACCTGATTGGCAAACTATGGACTAACGTGAAGGTTAAAAACCCAGACAGAGCATTATTGCTGGGAACAACAGTGGCTTTGGGAGTGCTGAACAGGTGATGAGCAGTGGCAGAAAGTGATTCTTATCTGCAGAATTTGAAAGAGAATTTATTAAGACAGTGTTTTACAATTAAAAAAAAAAATCCTGTAGAACAAATTTACAACAGAAAAGGGTAAGAAAGAAGAAATACTGTCCTGATGGCTTTCAGTGAGAGGTGCAAAGAAGGGAAAGGGTTCCAGCAGGTATGATATGGGAAGAAGCATTTAGAACTGAAAGAAAGAGCAGAAAAGGGAGGATCTGAGAGACAACAGAAAAAATCACCTGGAGTCATAAAAGTTTGGATGGGTTAAATAAAAGGAAGGCTGTTGAGCCAAGCAAAGATTTTAAATGAAATGCCGAATTTCTTAACTTTAACATTTTCCTTGATCCTTACATTCCACAGCACTGCTTTATTTCCAAAATAAGCACAGATAATGTACCTAACTAAAAGACATGCTACTACTTGTCGTACAATTAGTAGTGCAAGGGGAGGGATGCTAATGGTTGAGCAGCAAAGCTTGAAAAATATTGATATTCTAGAACAGACATCCAGCCCCAAACTCCAGATTCATCCATGTTAACTCTTCCTTCTTCTTGCTGTGTGTTTTCGACCTCTGAGCCTTTTACAGTTGACAACATTAAGATTCCAGAAGGCACAGGGGGCATTGAAATTCCCTGCAAGCTCTGAATCTCTCTCCATTGATCAGTGTGTCAGTCCACAATGCAGTCATGCACAAATGTTATACAACAGCAGCAGCAGGTTACAGAGCTCTAAAAATATTTGGATTTAATTGAAAAATAATGTAAATGTTTTAAGCCCTTTATTTAATGGCATAGCTTCCTCTTTGGCATAAAGCAGCGGCTGTTGTAGCTAGAAGGTGGCTTATTCTTTTTGGAGACTACAGTTGATTCACACAGAATTTGAAGGGGGCAAAAAAAGGAACAGAAAACATGGCATCTGAAAAATAGTGTAGACAGAAGAAGAAGAAGAGGGAAAGCAGACACTTGAGAAATTTTTCAAGCATGATTCTTTGTCTTCTTGAACTCTGATTTAAAGGTTGCTTAGCAACAGTGGCAGTAACAGCTGGGACACCCTTGATCTTGTTGTGTAAACTATTAAAAATAGGTGATGGAAAGTGGCACCATGGAAACAATGACAATTCTGAAGCAGGTGTCTGCAGTGCTGCTTTTCAGCTTAATGTCAGAGGTGTAAATTACAGAATTACTTTCTCCCTTTAATCTGAATTTTTAGGAAGGAAGGAATCTTTATATCCCCAAAATGAAATAAGACTGAAGATAGCATTATCCCATTCTGTGGCACTGACTTCTGATTACTGCTTTATATAGTTTCTTGCCAGAACCTTTAGAGGATCTTCATTTCCAGAGGCTGAGGTCATTTCACTCCAGTGAATTACTGAAGCAGTCCTTCAGCAAAGGGCATAACTGGTATTTACAGTATTAACCTCAGCTATGAAAGGATCATAACCTTGATTTCAGCTGGACAGTTTAGCTAAAGTCTCACCCCGAATTACTACTATTAAAATCATAATCTGAAAATGCTTACCTTTTATGGGGCTAATAATCATAGCTAGGATTAATAAACATAGAGAATAGAATCGGCAATGTTCATTCTGAAAACATTCAGAGACTCAGGGTCAAGATTTTTTTAATATGACTAGTAAATCTGAGGCATGCAGAAGAGGACCAATTCTCAGAAACAGTAATTGTCTGCCCTTTGAAACAGTCTCCTTTTAAGGCTCTTAAATTCAATGTCCATCTTAAAGCAGGCAAAATTTCTTTAAAAACATGGGAAAATATCTTTTATCAGGCTAAGAATGTTGAATGTGAATAAAACACCCTGCATTATTAGTAATATTTTTATGCATTATTAACTTAAAATATTTCAAGAGAGAAAAATTATCCCTGGCCCATGCCATAGTTGTACTTTACACAGATTTTTTTTAATTTGTAATCAGAGGTAAACAGAGTCAAATATTCAAAGAAGACTCAGAGTTCTATGTCTTTTTGACATCTCTGTCCTTATTCTATCATAGGGGCACTTGCATTCTGAGTGACTAATAATCACCAATTGCACAACTGAAGCAAAGAATTACCTGGAAAAACAGCATAAGGAATTGTCTATCTGGCCAATAAAACTGTAGCTATGGATCTAAAAAACAACTGACTGACTGAAACAACTCCATCTCTTTACTGCAATAACCTTGAAGAACACAGCTTAATTTTTTAACATTGCTTAAGAAGTTCAAAACTATTGTCTTCTCTAAGCTTCTTTCCTGCTGCTGAGATTGGTATATTGCTAAAGCAGTATCTTATATTAGTCTTGCTTTTGCTTATCTTGGAATAGAGAAATTTGGGACTGGAATGCATAATTTTGGTATTATATTGTAGTGTACTGTACTATTATTAGAAGATACTCTGAATCCCACTCTGAGACAGGCTAGAGGTGACATGTAATGGCACTGCTTCCCAAGGAATTAAGTTCTACTGCAACCTGGCTGGAAAGTAAATTGTAGATATAAACCTTATACTTTTCCATTTACAGCAAATTTGATAGAAACCTCTAGTGCATTCTTGTTTGGGTGGGCAAACCAACAGTACTGGGTAGCATGAAAGTTACAGACTGTTTCTTCTAATCTAATTTAGTCTTACCTACTTTCATACATTGTTAGACAGAACAATCACACACACAAGCACATTCAAATAGTCAAACTGACAAGAATGTAATAGTATTAAACCTCTGTGCTCAGCACACATTTCTTCAAAGACTCTTCAGTAGTGTACAAGAACGATGTACTAGCCAAGCAGATAGACTTGTCTTCCTGACCTCCATGAATTAAGCTAAGTGCCAGAACTGACTTCATGGAAGTCTATTCTTGCCAATAGTTTCATAGAAGCCATTCTGCAATAATCTTGTAACAGTGAATTATTTATTTTACTCAAATTATTTTGTGAAATAATGTATTTAATTTCATTTGTCCTGCCCTGTATGAAAATCGGCTTGTCCTCCTCTGCAATTTAGATGAATGGGGAGTTGTCCGAAACCATAGAATTTATTTTCAGTGTTCTGTCATTTGGTTCTTATTGGTAGCAGCTGATTCACAAAGAAAGACACTTTAAAAACTTTTATTGGGGAATGCAGGTAATGAGGTTTATTTTAATTTGTGGTGTATCCAAAGGCTGGGCTGGCAGCTACCAGATTTTGGGGGGAGGGTGGGAATAGAGACTTCTCATTTTTAACCTGCGCATTAGTCTACTTTAAAAAATCATCTGAAGTCAATGGAATTACCTAAGTAATAAAATAGCATAATTGACTATAATATCTCTTACAGATTAAGAAAACTTTTCAAAACCTACATCTGATACTGAGAAAATGTCATGGAAATTTTTAAAGATTTTCTTTAAG
Source organism: Haliaeetus leucocephalus (assembly GCF_000737465.1). Classification (NCBI taxonomy): domain Eukaryota; kingdom Metazoa; phylum Chordata; class Aves; order Accipitriformes; family Accipitridae; genus Haliaeetus; species Haliaeetus leucocephalus. Next base: position 1,193,908 of record NW_010972886.1, read on the forward strand.
GATTTCAGGGAAAATAAAACTTACCACATGTATGACTAATTTATGTCTTCATGTATCTTATACCAAAACATTCCTTGAGTTATGCCAAGAAGAACTATGCCAGCTTAAAGGCTTTACAATATCAAGGTTTTACAAGTTGCCTTCACTGTTTGCTAATATCCTACATTTTTTGAGATTCCTGAATTTCTGTGTACACAGATAAATTTTACTCTAACAACAACCAGAGCTGTTAGGGTAGGATATCACAGGCAATCAACTCCATTTTACAGAAGGATTATCAGTTAGGAAAATATTGTAGAACTACTCCACTAGCATAGCAAAGCACTAGAAATCACTAGATAGATAACAGTAACTGACTAAATTACGCTCTTTAGTAAAGGAAACTTTTCAACTGACAGTTTCTCAGAAATGTGTCCTCCCCATTGGAGGACTTTAAGGGGTAAATTCAAGGGAGACATAATCTCAGTGTTTCTATTATTAGCTAAATGTTTCTTTAGATTCTTTTGCACTGTTTGCTAATGTGTTTTTCTGGGGATTGGTACTTCAAACAGATATTTTTCCATAGCTTTTTTTAGGTCTCTAAAAGCCTGTTTTTTTTCCTGTTTCTTTATTTGCCACTTGCATAGAAAATCCATGTATTTAGGAATTTAAAATTTCCTGTTATCAGTCCAAGATCAATAATGAAACCTCACAGGAACTTAGGACCATCATGGATCTACTGGTAAGTTCTACCAATCCCTTCTGAGCACACAGTATACCTGGCTTCTCTAACACAGATATTAAAAAGCTCTACCACAATAACACACTTCACTGAACAAGGTTTTCTTTATTTGAAGGAGCTGGAAAGAACGACTAAAGCTACAGAGGTCCATCATGTTGCTCAATGTACTGCTGCAATGGTCTGAGATATTTGGTAAGGAAAAAAGAGGAAAAGTGTAATCCTGGGCTACCTGGTGGAGCTGAAACATATTCTGATTGATCACCTTGTCTGGCAGAAGAGCTGCCTGGACAATTTTCAGGTGGATTCTGAGACTACAAACTCTTTACCTCAGCTGCTTTCTTTTGTGTTTGTATAACATCAAGTATTAAGTCCCTGATTTAACAAGGGAACCCCCTGAAGCTGCCCTCCCAGAATGAAATAAAGGCAAAATACACAGTATTACAAATCTTCCCATATGCCTCGTCCACTTTGGTGGTGTTCTTGCCACCAGCCATCTTTTTCTCCCTCTTGTACTGATAAAACTGATGACTGAGGTGGAACAGAATGGGAATGAGGAATCCTAGGAAGGACACTAGTCACCTTGTCATCCAAAAAATCCTGTACCTTCACCTCATCCCACTGAGCAGTTTGGGCAGGAGGTGACTGGGGTGCCAGAAAAGGCTTCAGGGCTGACCTGCCTCTGCATGCTGACGCCTCAGGGGTCTGTGGGGTTTGGAGGTCAGCCTGGAGCTGCCTGGTTTGGAGGACAGACCCAGGGCCGAATCCCAGCCAGGGCTTGAGTGGAGACCCCGTGTCACAGGGTGAGGGTGTCTGGGGGGCTCTCAGCTGAGGCTGGTCAGATAATGCCTATGGGTGTGCTCAGGGCCCTGGTGCCTTTCTCCTCTGTCAGGAGAGAAATTTCCCATCCACATTTAAGTCTTGTCTCCCCATCCTCCACTCCCTCTCTTCCAGCCTGTCTATATTTGCTGGATTCAGCATTTTCAGGATCTGTGTGTGAAGCTGTTTTCTGTACATGCTAGCAAATAAACATATGGAGCAGTCCAACAAGCCCATGCTCTTGCTGATTTCACTGCCTGCTGGGCGGTATAATGAACTACCAAATAAACTGTTTGCCAGCAATATTTTGAGATTAATGCTTTAAAAAAAATAAGCCTAAGAGTGGTAATACAACAGTTGAAAACTGGACTACCATATTCCATACATCTTGGAAGAGATGTATTTTATTCTTACTATGCCTTGACAGTTATCTTCCTACCACGACTGCAGTTCACAACGTAGAAATTAATCAGATGTTCAAGATAATTAAAAACACATTTCTAAGTACTTTTGGGAAAGAGAGATGTGGAAAGAAGGGACAACTTCTTAAATGGACTTACAGACAATGATTTTACAGTTCGGTTCCCCTAAGCATCCCTATTAAAATGAATCTTATAGTTACTTTCAGTCTGCTTGCAGATTTACAGTATCAGCAAAACAATTATGCACACTTTTTTCTCCAATGAAATGCGCATTAAAAGGTTGTTTTCTCTGGGGTTTTTTTGTTTTGTTTTTTTTTTCCCTTGGTAGCAGCATTTAAGATAGAGGTCGGTGGAAACAAGAATATTTTATTCACAAGGAAAAGAAAAGCATAGAGGAAAAGGAGGGGGTTTCATGAGGAGGTATTGAAAACCTAGATGCAAACATGTGCAGTGGAGATTCCATTTCCAGAGGGGTACTGGGACTACTAACAGTCTCAGAAAACCTAACTCTGTAAGCCTCCAGCAATACATCTGTGACCTGGAGCCCATGAGCCAGCAAAGAGTCCAAGAGACCTTTGACAAGACAGAGCTGGCTTCCCCTTCACATTTGCATGAGCTATGGAAGTGATGAACAATCTATGGGGTTTGCCTGGGAACTTCACCCCATCCTCCCAAAAGATAAGAGGCATTTCCTTTACTTTCTCCTTCTCCTGTGTGTTTTCCCTGTGGAAAGAACTATTGGAAATATTAGCAGGATTTGTTTCCAAAACCCTTCTTCCAAAGGTTCATGTGACTGGTTTAGGAAAAAAACCCATCCCTTGATAGTTTCTCACTGAGAAGATTATGCCTTTTTAGTGTTCTTATAGCTGAAATCAAAATATATGCCTTCCTGATTAGCCTAAGAAAGGAAAAAGAAGTGGGACTTTTCAAACCCAGCAAAGCAATTTATGCTTTCAGTAACATGATGCAATTTTGGCCTCTCGTTACATATTTATTGAAAAGATTGCTTATTTGTCTGCTTGGGTATTATTATTTTTTTTTTTTTAGAATATCTTGCTCTTTTCAAGGCTCACTGTCCCTTCTGGCACTGGAACTACATAATACTGAATATGTGTGACACCACATTAATTTCCATAGCAGGGGATTAGGATATTACAAACACGGGATTAGGTCCACTTGAAGGATCAAAGCAAAAAGAGAAGTGAGATGTGAAGAATAAACCTTTTTTTTTTTTTTCCGAGCAAACAAATATCCAGGATAATAGGGTAAAAAGAAAGCAACTGGCCAAGTGAATATTTGTAATTTAACCTAAACTCCTGATCCATGGGAATATTGGATTTTACCTGATACATTTTTTACTAGTAGAAAAATTCTGAGTTGTTTGTTTTCTTTTGCTTTCCACTGCAGCAACGTTATTCATACAAAAACCAATACAGAATTTGAAACAATATCCTGGGGCCATTTTCATACAATTTAGCATCTTGTATTCATGTGCACCAGGGAACAGCTACACTTCGCATTCACGTTGCTAAGTTATTGCAGTACATTTATGGTTGATTTTTCCATTGATGCTAGAGCAGTGTATAATTAGCAGTGAATAACTTATTCCATGAATTCAACCTCATTTTCCTCTTTGTGGAATGTCCACAAATAGATAAAAACATATCCCTTATTCCATTTCACTGTAGAATGAAGAGAGGCTTTCTGTTTTAAACTGTGAAGGTTTGTGTGCATTGTGCTGCAATTATTCAGTAACTGAATTTGGTTATTAAATGGATGTTTGATAGTTATGATTTTTCACCTAATTGCCATAACTTTTTATTATTTAATTCAAAAAGTGTTACAATTTCAGGATGAGATATTCATCCGATATAAACTGGCATAAATTTCTTGAGTGTAAGAGATGCTTTGTGAGGCTGAAGAAAGAAAACTGAAGTAGCATATTATGTGTAGACACATCCTAGACAAAATGGAAAAATATAAAAGAAGAAAAGCCCACTGAGTCAAAAAAATCCACCCTATTTCTCTGCAAGAAAATGTTTAGATGTATCCCCCAACTTCCTTAAAAGAGGCTATGATTTCCTTCTTAATGGAATAACTGGTTCATTAATCAGGAGTCTTGACAAAGCCAAAGAGCTCTAGTTCATTCAGAAAAGGTAGGAAAAGATGCATGATTTTTGAATTTCTTTTCCACATAGCTTTCCTTTCTTAACCCATACAAAATCCTATCTTCTTTGTTGTCCAAACAATCATCAGTTTTGCTTTCACATTAGAACATGATAAGTTAAACTACATGGAGCAATGACTTATTTCATAGGAAATTTCCATAGCAAGTCTGAAAACGTGTATTTAAATTGAAATGTATTCTTTATCATCTACCTCCATAGGTAAGTACTGCCTTCTTCGAAGACAAATGAAGATGCTTGTCTATCACATACTCAGAGAAAGCAAATTTAATGATTAATCCTTTTTAACTACCTTTTACTTTTCTGTGCAGTTATAGGCATTACAAGAGTACTCAGGTACTCTGTGTTTAGCAGTGGATATTATGATGAGGGAGGCTTCTCTCAGGGAGGGTGGGGTGAACAACAGAAGTCTGTCTCCTGACTTTGGTAGGTTTACATCAGTTCCTTGTAAGTGACCACGCATGTGTGGAAAATTATTTTTGAAAATAGTAATGATGTGATATGCTCCACAAAGTGTCTGCTTGGAGTTTAGGGTACTTACTAGAGGCAAGCAATCAGGTTAGATAAGAACAAAGTGAATGAAGAGCAGATGGAATTCGCTATTTGTCAAGACTGAACCTCAATCTCTAAAACAACCAAAACATCTCCACCACTTCCCCACAAATTTGATACAGAAAACTTGCCTTTGAATGAACTTTGCAAATCAGACTTGCATACCATGAGTAAATTAGGAGTAGGTATACAGTCCCAATGCATGACTGACAGAACCACCAGCAAATCTAATAGAGTATGGAGCTTTAAGATCTCACTGGAGAGTTCTTCATTGAAAATAATTATGTGCACTCTAGGCTGTGCACTCTAGGCTGTAGAGCCTGGAGAGCTTAAAAGTTAAAAAAAAAAAAAAAAAGAAGAAGAAGAAAAGAAAGCAAGAAAGAGTGAGTGAAAGCATTTTCTTGCCAGGCATATTTATCCAAGCTCACAGCTCAAGATTAATCCACAAGGGCATAGAGGCAGAAGATTAAGGAACTAAAGACAGTCTTCATTCCTTGCTGAATTTTATTTTCACTTTGAAGCTATTTGAGGGAATACGTCCATAATATTGCATTCTGTCAAGCACAAGACATTGTTCATGAAACAGATGTCCAATACATTTGTATCATCTGTGTAGTGGCACATACATACAATTGCACAACGGAAGCTATATTCTCACAGAAGCTGCAGAGGAATTTATCATGAGTAAGACATCCAAAAAAAAATCCCATTTGCCTTGTTTTCAAGCAGTGCTAGAATTAAGGCTATATTTACACTGTGGAGGGTATGAGAATTTTGATGGAACATATCATTTGCAAGGGGTTATGAAGCAACAAGATAAATTCCTCATCTAAATTTGAAAGATTCGGGAATCATACCAAGCATGGGAAATCTAAGTACGCACTACAGCATAGAAACAAATAATTTAAAATTTAATAAGTATTAAAGTTTGGCCTTAAAATATGAGCAGCATTCAGTCAATCAGACAACAGAAATGTGCTCCGAAGACATTCATACAGCCTTACATTGCACACCAAAAATTTAGCTGAATAAAATAAAATATTGATGTATACATATGGACAACTAAAGGATTCAAAGTAGAACACAATGTGTCAAAGTATTTGCTGCAAACCAGAAATTATTTGCTTAGTTCTAATATTGCACTGATGGATTTCCAGTTATCTAAGTCCATTTTTTTGCCATAATACTGTATGGCTAAGTGTACTAAAAAAATAAGCAGGTATTTTTATGTGAAATAGAAGTAAAATTGTAGTACACAGAAAGCATCTCATGCACATTGCCAAAAAAGATATGAAATAGGCTCAGAAGGGAACTAAGACTAAAGAAAAGCAATGGGAGAGAAAAATTGCCATAAATAATGCAGTAACTTGGACATGTCAGAGAAGGAATAATTTTCTACTCATTCATAAAATCAAAAATACCAAAAGAAAGGCATTGATTCTGGTAATGGAAAGTGCACAAGAAAGATAAGACCCAGATGACTTAAAGGACTGTATAGATTAAGGTAACTTGCAGCCATTTGATCACAGAAAAGTTACAGAAAAAGATTTCTGGAAAGTGAACATATACAGAATTGTCAGAATGTGCCTTGAGTCTATGCGGGACCAGATTTCTACCCTGCACTGCTTTTCAAAATTCATCACAGCAAGACTACTGCTATGCACAGTGTATTATTCTTGTCCTCACACAGTTATTCTGGCACAGTTTAAAATTAGCTCTACAATGTCCTAGAAAATCAGGAGATTTTGGAAATGGCATGACTTAACACAGACCTTCTGAACATGACATATAAGTGATCTCTTCCTTGAGTACTTTCTCATTTAAACTATGTCATAGAAAAGCAAACAGAATTTGTGGTTTTAATCTGGAAAAGAGATTCAGGGGTGAATGAAACACCTATATGTTTGTGCATGTTAGTTTCTTCAACCAAAATGCAGAATTTATCTTACCAAGGTGCAAGACGCATAGGTGAAGTTATGATCAACTTTAAGGAGTGATAAAAGCTTCTGCTAACTCCATGGAAACAGAACTTCAGCCCATACAGTGCCTGTCCCTCTCTCACAGGACAGTGATAAGCAGTTGCTTGAAAAGACCAAATATCCATATATTAACTGTTGTGAAAGTAGACTGCATGTGTACAACACACAAATTAGGGATCAGAAGCACAGCAGCACTATTGTTGTAAAATACTTTTGGACAATCTTTTAAGAAAAGCAATACTGTATTCAAGACACTTTGCAATTGCTTTTGGAGGAGGAAACATGTAAGAAGGTTATGCTATTTTTCTGCCCCAGATGCTGTAGGTCAAGAACCAAGGAAACCCCTTAGACAAAAAGGATTTATCGCTATTACCTGGAATCAAACCTAGAAAAGCTCTGAAATTATTTCCATTCCAAGCACTGCAAAACTTTCTAATTCAGTGGAAAGAGAAGTCAAATGATGGTCATGTATTTGAAGTGATATATATTGGTCTCAACATCTAATGTTCTTCCCAATCCTTTAAGCTACATTGTCAGACTGCACTTTGTCTATGAATGTCCCTGAATCAGAACCAGGCAGCCAAACAATGTTTGTCTAGCCCCTGATGAGAATTTTAGTACCTAAAGTAAAAGTAAGAGCATAAAATAATTTCATTGCCTCACATGAACTGGGTACATACTACTGAATTACCAGTATTTTTGTGTTGCCAATATCTCTTCTTTCAACCATATACACATATAAATGGCCTTTGCAATTCAGAAGATTGATATTTAGGACTTGGAATGTCTCTACAAGTACATCTGGCTTGTGCAGCACCATCTCATTTCATCTTCTTTACAACTTCAGGATCTCATGCAATGTTTCTTAATAGCTGTAATAAAGTGGCTCCATGCAAGAAAGTGACAAAAGTACATTCTGCCAACAAACAGAAGTCAACTTGTGCCTGTGTTACCTTTGATGTACTCTGTACACAGAGGAACTGATAATTTTCTTGGCCATGTGCTTTATAGTCTTCTGACAACTTTGGATTTTCATGTCAGACCGCAGCAAAAAGTCCATTATTATTGCTTACAACCAGTGTAGGAAGTGCTGTAATAAGAAAATATGAGGAACAAAGAAAGTGTGCTGCAGTGCAAGTAAAAAATGGTGCAGTGAGTTAAACAAGACAGACTAATTCGATGGTAATCAAAATGGTCCTTACCTAAACATGTAAGACACAAGATCTGCATTAAGCAATAGACATTTTCTCTCCGATTTCAGGCTTTGCATAACCTTTACTATGACTGTGATACATGTTCTTTTTGGTTTTGGTTTTTTTTTCCTTGTCTTTTTTTTTCCTGAAAGTAAATGAATGCACTGGCATTTAGTACTAAGGTTGTGCAAATTCTACCCAGTTAACTAGAAGTAAATAGTTTGCCTGGTATTTTTATAGAAGCCTGAACATATGCAAATCCCTTGAGTATTACAAAGACAGGAAAGGTTCTAACACTTTTTAAAAAGTTCTGTATATACCATGGGCACACTCACAGAGCTAACTTTGATGTCAAAACTTCTGTAGATAGCCATTGCCTTTTCCTCTGCAGGTCCTAAAGACACCTTCTCTGCAAGTTACTTCCTTGATTAGAGAGGGAGCTTTTTGGAAGATTGCTCCATACATGCCCAAAATGTTAGACACAATTTTGGTATCACCTCCTGGGCAAGTTAGCTCTGTGAATTCTGTTCAAGGGCCTCTTCAGAATACACTTCTAACCTGCTCTCTGTATTATACTTAGTTTGCTTAAATCATTTTTAGCTTCTTCCTGCCTACTCTGTCAATTCACTCACATTTTTTTAAAGACTGTCAAACTTGTTCACTTGTCACTAATTAGCTTGTCACTCAACAACAACAACAACAACTACTACTACTCAAATGGGAGAGAAGTAGTTCACCACCAGACATAAAGTGTAGTGGCTGTAGCTATCAGCTGTCAGTGTTACATTATACAGAAGAAAAAGTTGTGCACAACAGAAGGTTTCCTAAGGATTCCAGCAGCTAGAAACCTGAACTTGTGCCTGCAAATGAAATCCACAAAAGACAAAGGAAGTCCAGTTTTTATACACTGGCTATGGCAACAAAGTCATGGACATTAGGCAAGTGAATTCTTAATGAAATTATTGAGGGAAGCAGAGACAGGTTTCCTAAGAACAGAATTAATGTTGGGAACTTCAGGTTACATGTCTGAAATTTGGCCATGTCCTTTGTGTTGGCACCTTCGTAAATGCCTGAGCACCTATATGCCCAAAAGTGAGACTGCCCTTCAGGGCCTGTACCTGAACTTGTGTAAATATGCTAACTGATATGTTTCCTCAGTAAGGTAGCAGCTGTTTTGAGGTTTCCCCACTTGCATTCTGTCTGGATATAAACCACCTTATTTCGTGGGTAGCCATGTGGTCTTTTACTTTACAAGGGTTTAAGAGGAAAAGGTTTCATTTATTTCGGGGGTGCTGGCATTAGCATGTGGGGAAAGGCTCGAAGGAAACTGACCACTATCTCCCTATCCACTGAAAATAAAGTTAATATATTCTTATAATTTTCTTGTCATTGCGCGCAAGGACAGCCTAAAGATATCTGAGAAGTTCTAGAGAAGCAATTCTCTGAGATACTGTGACAACCTGAATCCCTAAACCTAACTGTAGGTGCTAGTTTAGCTCAAGCTCTTGATGCCTGTCATTTTTTGTGTTAGTAGATCACATCAGGGATCCACGAAGAGAAACTTAAAGATTGTAAATTTGAGAAGATACAAATATATTTAGTTTTTTATCATAATATAACATCATTAACAGAGCCAGTGTAGACCAAGAATGATAACACTGTCAAAGGTGTTCCATCTCCTCAAGGACTTCACACACCAGACCCCTGTAATACCAATGTAGTGTGTGAGTCATTAGAGGGGTGTCTGGAAAAGGCAAGTGATGCTTTTCACAACAGCAGCGGTCATGAAGAACTGCCCAAGTTGAATTACCGTGTCAAGTTTTCTAGATCTTTGGCTTGTCAAAGACCAATTTTCAGGCTGACATGTCCAGGTATTGAGTCTACAGAAAAAAAGAAATGGGTGGAGAAAGAGCTTCCTGCTCTGATAACCCATTAGGCTCTTGTTGACAAAATTCTGATATGACTGACAATTCAACATAAAATGAGCATACAGAAAGCATATGGAGAGAGAATCTTAAGGCTCTGTAACTTTCTGCTGCAGAACTAGATGCTAGAGGCAGTTTTCAGTCTAATGATTAGCCTAGATCAGCATTTTCTGTTTCTAAAAAAGGAAAAGGATTAGAGGCACAGACAGACTCTTAGCTTTCATATAAAATTTCTCTTATACTGGTAGTTGTAAATGGGCAGTGTTGTTCTTCCCAAAACAACTGTGAATCAGATTTAGGATGACAGGAAAAGACAACAGTGAAGTTAATTAAACAAAGAAAAAAATATTATACACAGTGATGGAAAGAGGAAATTGAAAAACTAAAAATAAATTAAAAAAAAGAACTCTGCTTAGTAACAAACTAGACGTGGCTCTGGCAGAAAGTACTTGATTTCCTAATTCTGTATTGTATACAAAATTGTTTCAGAAGGAGAAACTTTCCAAAGCAAGATACTAGTCAAAAAAATAACAGTGCATTGCAGAATTTAGCAATATTTTTTTCAGGGTAGTTGCTTGCAGATGTGACAGCACCATGCGGGTTGCAAGATACTGACCAATTTAAATTACTGCAGATACTCTGTCGTAAAGTCTCACATGTTTTCACTAAGGTTGAATCTCAGGAAAACAAGTAATTTATAATGACATTATAATATATAATTATCCTATTCTCATTTTTTAAAAAATGCTTGTCAACCAACAATGATATAAAATTTCTTTTGAAATAAGAATATAATGTATTTTTTAAATAAAATGTAGGTGTCAGGCCTTCAGAGGAGTTTATGGATTTAATATGGCTAAGAAAATGTTTTGTGAAGAGATTTTCAAAAATAGTCAAACAAGAGACACCTGTTATAAATGAAGAAAAACTTGTGTTTAAAACATGAAAATATACGGAGAACACATATTTGAAAGCTAATGTCAACTAAGCCTGTCATTGCAGATATCTTAGAATTGTTTTTAAATATATCAGTCCAATAAGATTATTATTTCAAAATAGAAATAGTTTATTTATTAGGGATTAAAAGGCTTGATAAACCAAAACTAGGGCAAATTCTTCAAAGACAATTAAGTAATCTTTACTGTCATACACAAACACACCACTAAATACTTTTTTATGTCAAAGTGCTCCACTTTGAATAACTTACTGATTCTGTTAAAAACTAGAATACATGCTTGATACTATACTTATTAAACAGAGTGCTGAACCTGAAAAGTTAACCAAATAAAGCAGCACCAATACTTTGAAAACTGTCACCTGTTTAGTCTTCTGGAAATCCCAGAGAAATACTGATGAGATCTGAGTTTATTGCCACAAGAAAGAGAAAGAGGTGTCCCTTAATTCCAAGAGACAAAACCCCACTGACCTCATGCCTAAGCTCCATATTCAAATTACTTTCTCTTTAGTATCAACAAAAGTGTTGTTAATTGGACCTTTCATCTTATAAATTAATCTCCTGCAAGATTCTGAACAGTACTGAGTGCTACTAAGAACACTGAATTTTCAATAGAATTGAAGGAAAACATCAATTTTAAGTATCTATTCCTAAACTAAAAATGTATGTTAAGCATTTAGATTTCTGTATACTTAGACAGAAATTGGTATACACAGTTTATACACTGTGCTTGTGCTCACTCAACTCAGAGGAAAGCCACAGCTGAGTGGCTTGATTTCCTTCATTTAACAATAACTACTAAAGACAACTAGAGCATAGCATGCTGTAATATCAACTTGCACCTACCTGAATAGGCACAGCATTTTCATTCACTCTCTGTGCTCTATCTGGCAATCTTTTGAGTGTTTAATGTACATACCAGTCCATGCAATACAAAAGATTGTGAAATTAAATCTGACAAGTGAGCAATTTTTTTCAAGGAAAAAAATATCTGCAGACAAAAGTTGTGTTAAGAAAACTGTCATGAAGTCAGTTGTAAGTATTTTCTCCATAAGCAGGAAGAAAAGCACCCTACGTAACTGTGAATTTCATAATAGTTACAGCAAAAATTCCATCTTTTTATATGTTGGGTAGTTGTAGTCTAATAGTGCTGTATAGAACAGGACTGATTGCACATGCCACTCACACAGAGTGCCAGAACAGTATGCGGTATTTCTTCCTTAAATTATTTTTAGCTATTGTTGTATTGCACACACTTTTAAAGAATTTCCAAACACTATAGTGAAAACAAACATACAGTGATTGGTACTAGCATATTTTTATGAGTTTAAATAAAATGCACAAAATGCCTGTTCAAAGATAGAGATATGAAAAATCTCCAACCTCAAAATGATCTGTACAGGATTATTCTTTTTAATTTTTAATTTGGAGCTGCTATAATAAAAGACTTTTCACAAGGCAAAACCATCTCATCTATCACTTATTTGTGTTATGTTTTATACAGTGATTGTTTTCAAAGTTTGACTTATCACTCTCATTCTGTCAGTATAAGGTTTCAATATTAAAATATACAAGTAATATTGATTAGAAACTTTTCAGAAAACTAGTGAAAGCAATGGAGTATAAGGAATGGAAAGCAGACATTTATTTCCCAGGAAGAAAGTAGAAATCGCTGGCTATTGATCATAGGCATAAGAAAGTTCATTAGCACCTAGTAATTAATAATCTGTGTTTTATAAAAGTTGACTTAAAGAAAAAGAAGGATTCTACAACCAGATAGTTCCAGAATTTAAAGAGACAATAAAAAATATATTCACTAATTTTTTGAATGATCAACATGGGGGAATGATGACTTTTGGGTAATATTAAACCCCTGAACTAATTCCTTACATTTGTGCTATGATGGATTAGGGATTAGAAGAAGGAAATTCATAATCAATTTGTAGTTGAACCACACATGGAGAATAGTTGATATTTCTGATACTAGCTATTTGTGATATTTTTCAGTTCAGGGACAAAATTTTAAACAGTAACTTAAACCACCAAACCTATCTAAGCCCAAGACATTGAGTATGAGTCATCTAGTAGACTAAATATTTGAACTAAACTTGAAATGGGTGTAAACCTGAAAGGCATATACACTAAAAGAAAAAATGCTCCAGAGTCTTTGATGCATCTTTGATGGACCTAAGATTTTTAAAAATCAATCTCTCTGGAAGAAACAGACTTTTTACCAAGGCCTGTAGTGACAGGACAAGCGGCAATGGTTTTAAATGGAAAGAGGGTAGATTTAGACTGGACATAAGGAAGACACTTTTTTATGATAAGCATGGTGAGACACTAGAGCAAGTTGCCCAGAGAAGCTGTGGATGCCCCATCAATGGAAATGTTCAAGGCCGGGTTCAATGGGGCTTTGAGCCACCTCATCTAGTGAAAGAAGTCCCTGCCCATGGCAGGGGGGTTGGATTAGATGATCTTTAAAGTTCCTTTCTGACCCAAACCATCCTGTGGTTCTATGATTCTATGTCATTTTTTTGCTGTCATTGATTATTTCTATGATTTCTTCTCTAAAGTGCTTCTGAAAATCGGGATAACAGCATTTACCTAGAATACACATTGTAGGTCTAAACACATTAAAGATCATGAAGAACTTAAGTTCAAGGAGAGTGGGGCCATGTCATGTACATTATACAGTATTTCTATTGTAATGTCACTTCATGAAAACTTTTCTAGAAATAGATCAAAGGATGCAAGCTATGTAAACAGATAAAAATTATCTGCTTTTGGATGTATGATTGTTTTAGCAGGACTGTCTTATAGCCTGACCCTCCATTTGAAAAGGGCTTGGGCTAAATTTGATTTAAATTAAAAACAAACAAACAAAACCAAAACAGAAAAGGATGAAAGTTCAAGGGCAAGGCATAGCTGTGTTGCTATCTGGAATGATTTAACAACTGCTAGCAGGCTTGCTGCAATAGATAGATTTTTCCAACTTTAGTCTGGGGCTTTCAACACTCTCCCATCTCCCGCATTCGATTGCTTTCTATGAGATGAGGGAGGGTGTTTCTGACAGCACTTCTTGATTTAATTTTGTACTGTTGGGCAACAACATATCAGCCATAGTGCACCCCTGGTGGATTTGTACAAGCTGGGGGATATAGCAATATCCTATTGGATTTTTTGCTATCATAGGCAGGATGCCAGACACAACAGAGAGAATTAATTATTAACAGCACTGCTATCTTTCTAACGTAGCTTCAAGGCACTATTGTGTTTGCTCTCACTGATGGTGATCATTTATCAACTGTTCCGTGTATAATGAACTGCATATGCCTCTCAGATTTCAGCCCTTAGTCTAGCAGGTTATCTGTTGTAACCACAAATCCTGTCATTCCTTCAGTATGCTGGTATTGGAGTTTGTGATTTAAGCTGCAGACCTCTCTGGTGTGGCAGTAACATGTACAGGATTTCACTGAAGAGTGTGCTCTCGCAGCTACATGTGACACTGGACAAATTCATGGAGGTTGTCTGTTGGGAGACTTCATGCTCATATATATTCCAAAATAACCAGCTACATTCTGTACTGTAACTAATGCAGAGAAGTATGAATACATCTTATGTACTCGCTTGCAGGTGGCAACTGTCATTGCTTCAAGAAGGAGGTGACAATTCTCTTTCAAGTCTACAAATACCTTGAAAATTAAATTATTGTGAAGCTCAAGGGCATACCTGAACAACCTTCATATTTTTTGCCATCTGAAAATTGCCATTTCCAATGTCTTCCAAATTCAGCACTGCAGCATTTTTTCACAGTCAGGAGCATCTCCTTAGTGTCCAATATAAACAATTAAAAACTAACAAATCCTTGTCAATATATATGATAGTCTTTGTATGCTGAGGAATGTATATATTATCAATATTGCACTCCTAAATCAGCCTACGAGTAGGCTGAGGCAAATTAAATTTGAAAATGAAGAAACAGATTAGGAAGGAGATTTTCAAAATTGCCATAAAATCAGCAAACACTAGTATTTTTTCACTAAAACAGATATGTACGAACCAACAGAAAATGAGGTTAAAGCTATTTGTTTTCTTAATATTTATTTAACAGCAAAGTTATTCATGTGGCCAAATAAGCAAGAAAGAGGCAAGCAATTGCTTTTTAAGTAATTACCAAGGTAATTACCAAGGTTCAGTTTTCAGTGTTCCTAATATGAGGAATTTCTAGTTGAAGGCTATGTTCATGCACAGATTGAGAGCTGTGTAGAAAATTTCTTCTCAGAAGAAGTTAAAATTTTCAAAATGTGAGTCAACAAGTCTCCCTCTGAAGAAAAAATATTGCTTAACATAAAATTGAATGTTTTTATTTGAGAATTTCAATAGCATTAATATTACTTATGCTTTAAAATTTATTTATTTATTTATTTATTTATTATTTATATGTATCCTTAAAATGTAATTATTCAAGTAATACTAAATTAATTTTAAAACAAAATAATGTGTCATAACTATTTTTTGAAACAAAATTCACTAAAATTTTATGAAAACTTCCCACAGATGGTGAGACAATAAGGCATCAATCAATTCATATTTTTAAGGGGAATGTCATCATATGTCAAAAATGCTTCTCATTGTCTCTTGAGACTCTTCTGAGACTATCTCAAAGACTAACCTGTTTGATTAGATTAATGGTAATATTCAAGTCTTTGCAAAGAAAGTCTAGGGGAACACCTTCACAGAGGAAACACAAAGAGAAATATTTTTTATTTTATTTAATTTTTTCCATTTGCCATTTCTCAATTCTTTCTGCTTGTGTATAATTAGGTAGTTAGATACATATTTTGGATCCTAGATGCAAAGGCTGCATTTGAAAAGTGTTATAATGGGTTTTGTTTTCTTGTTTAAAGTTAATAGAGAAGTCCAAATGTTGTACTTAGTATGTCCTAGATTAAATTTTTACCAATATTGAATGAAATTTTTGCCCTTATTTACCAGAAATTTTAGTCACCACTTTTGTTTACTTATTTAGAATATAACTAAAAATGGTTCTGGACTGTTACTTATAAATTATTTTCAAAATCATGGTTGGGTAAGCTATGTTTTAATGCATATTTGTATACACAGTGAGTGAAGTAGATAACCAAATTAGGTTTTCAAAGTCACTTTGAAAGCTGTAAAAATTTAATATGGTGCCACAATGGACTTTATGGCCTTCTATAATCAGAAGATGATAAGTTGTAAGGCTTTTGTTATTTTAAAAAACTGATGATATCTGAGGTGAAAAGATGAAAAAAAAACCCAACAGAAAAGTAACAATAAAGATATTTATTTGTTGAATCATTGTACTCCCTTCACTCAAGGTATGGTTTGAAAGCTTGGTATCATGCCCTTTGCATAGTTTGTGTTACATAAAACAGAATACTGTGGCAAGGGAAAATGTAACTTCAGCTCTTAAAAGCTCAGGCTGAATGCATTGTATGTATTCATCAGATAATCAACGATGCAGCTTACGGTTGCAGAGATAAGACAAACAAACAAAAGTCTAAAAATCTGTTTAGCTAAAGAGACTTGCTGCAAATACTCAGCTGCTCTAATGGATGTTGTTATTTTGTAAGCAACATCTGAAATCATTATTATATCTGCAGGGGGGTGGAGATTATTTTCCTTTTGGGGGAGGGAGGGACGGAGGGGGCGCATGCTAATTCTGGAATAGCTAGTATTGCTACAAGCCATGCAATGTTAGGTTAAGTTTAGGTAGAAATGCAGAAGTGTGGAATTCAAGCCTAGCTTTGATGACAAATAATAAATAGTTCCTACCTCATAAGCAGTTTGACAAAAACAAATTTATTCCAGAGCACTTAAGCTGAACTGCTGGAGAGGATTCTCGATGTTGATTGCAATATTTGCTTTTCACCAAATGCAGCAGATAATATTTACAACACCTGTGTAACTTCAGTTCCAGCTAGTGATTCTTTCCTTTCATCCTTGCTTTGCATCCTGTTTTGAATTGCTGAGGACTTCTAGGACAGTTCATGAAAGTAACCATACATTATTCTATTCAGCAAAATATAAAAATACTGAGATATGCCAGAAAAATTATAAATATGGACTTTGGGTGAGAAGGAAAGCATGGAAAGATTGTACCAGGCCTGCAAAATGCAGGTATTCCTTTCCCAGCCATATAAGTCTTTCCGTACACATTCCACTGATTATATTCCCTTTGCAAGGAGTTCCCTTGGAACCTCACCATGAAAGCTTTTTCGAAGCTTTTTCCATATTAGAGGATTTTCTGGTTGGTGTCATCTTGATACTGATAGTATTGATAGTTACCGTGTTTTAGTATATTGTGAGCTGAGGTCCATAGGAAATATGTCTCAGTTAAGCTGTGTGACTGAAGTCAAAGGGTAGCTGCACAGGGTATTGCAGGGACCTCAGGAAAGGTGTAGTTTGGTCAACTATAGTGACCAGCAGTTCCATGAGGGGCAAAAGCTCAGCCCTGGTGCAGGAGCAGCAAGCATGCACTTACTGGGGAGGTCTGATGGGTCAATACCTTCCTCTTAGCAGAGCCCAACATGCTCTACTTACTGCCTGCCCTCCTCCTACATTCCCACTACACTAAGACCACCTCTGTTGCACTCCCAGATGTGAGCAGAAATACAGAAACTCAGACCATGGGAAAAATAAAGAAATTCAGACCTTAGGAATTTCAAGGTCCCAGTTCGGAAGGATACTAGTAAACATGAGGAAGCTTAAATTAATTCAAATATAATTGGTACTTCTGCAAAAACATTCTGTGTTTTGCCAAATAGGAACAACACATACCAAAGGTATTTTACAGCAGTACTACAAAGGCTGATGGCATTTTTAGAGCACAGTAGAGCTTTTGAAGGAAAGTACTACCTGAAGCCTTGATATCTGCTGAGTAAAAGCAAAGGCTAGCTGCCTTTTCACTTCCACGATTGTTGAACAAGCTTTGAGCATTATCATGTGGTTTTATACTTCACTCACTTGCCTATTCATTTATTTTCATGGAACAACCCCCACAGAGCAATACAGAAAAAAGTAAAATGTATGAGCAATACTATCTGTTCTCAAATGTCCATACAGAAAGAAATGTAATTATTCACTGTGTTAAATAACATCCTTTTAATGTCTAACATTTATTTTGAATGTTAGAATCCAATTACCATGTAATAATAAAGACCCTTACAGTACAATATCTTTCAGCACAGGGGGCTTATGTAGTTAGTTTCCATCCATTATTTATACATTTTCAATTTGTTTAGTACAAGAGTATATGTAATTAAGAAGAAATATCAGAGAATAGAAAACAATTCAGTTCTGTCAGAAATGTATATAAATACAGGATGGTACAAGACAGCAAAGAAGACAGTATTAAAAAAGAAAGGGCAAAGCATTTAACCAAAAGAAAACTTTATCTGCAAGAGAATGCAATTGAAACAGCAGTAAGATGGTTGAGTAACTCAGTTATATATGACCCTGTTAAAGACGATCAGAATGAGCACCTGAAATAAATGTCAATATGATCCAAACTACCCCCAAGGGATACCAGAACTAAGACAAGGGACAAGCTAGCGTGTATCTGTCCTACAAAACTGATGTTACTGTAGCTACTGCTAGAGATAATATCATCCAGGACACAGAAGCTCGTTTCAAACACCGAATAAACATACACTCGCACAGACAAACCTATATAATCACATTGGGTTTTAAGCTTTAAAATGGGAAAATAATCATACACATAAGGTTGCTCACAAAATAACAAACTTATTTTATACCTATAAGAGGGCCAGAAGGGCAAACAGTTGAAGAAGTTTATGAGAGACTGAAACATTATACTACATTCTATAGCTGAGTGTATAAGACAACAAGAATTACATATGGTATGGATCCAAACTTCTGAGAGCTGCAAGAAAATAGATTCCTAATTATGAGCAAGAATAAACTTAATTAGCTACAGACCAAGCAACAATTACAGACTTATCTCCATTTTAGCCTCTACATGCCAAATTATAAAGCACTTAGGCTATTAAAAGAAATATTCTTGGCTTTCTGACATATTTTTTTTCAATAGTATTCCCAAAATAATATAATTTTGTGGTTGGGAGTCATAGTAATATCTCAAACCCAAACAACAAAGATAGTATTCTTCTTACTGTGCAAAAAATATCATATTTGATTCAAATCTTAGTTTGTTACGACCAACTATCAAATAAAAGGTTTCAACCTCTATATATTTGCATACCTACAGTTCAGAATGACTACTAAACTTTAGTATATATTATTCTAGAA
Organism: Haliaeetus leucocephalus; assembly: GCF_000737465.1. NCBI lineage: Eukaryota > Metazoa > Chordata > Aves > Accipitriformes > Accipitridae > Haliaeetus > Haliaeetus leucocephalus. The sequence goes on from NW_010972886.1 coordinate 1,212,970, forward strand.
AATACAAACCTTTGTTTTCAAACTTAGGTAGATTATTTAGTCAAAATCCATTTGCTCAAGTAAAATGTCGTTTGTGACAAGGGCTTAAATCAAGGTTTAGATAACTAAGTATCCCACACCCCCATAGAGAAAATGATCGAAAATGTTTTATTGCTAAAAAAAATATATATATACCATATAATATGATACAGTGGATGTTTGAAAGCTCAAAAGAAGATAAATTAATGTTTAAATGCATGTTACCCACAGCTCAGATTTTCTGACATTCTAGTGTTTGTGTCTAGCCCCAAAATCTTTGGAAAATTAGGTCTTTTCCAGATGTAGTAGTATAAAATTAGTAAAATCCTACAAATCCTTAGAAGTCTTATTACCACTGCAATTTCCTTTGCATAGATTTACAAACTACAAAATAATTTAAAAGTAGATGCAAATGCTAATACTTTTTGCTCTTTACTACTCTGCTGCTTATTAGTTAGCTTTACAGGCAAATACAGATACCTGCTAATCTCTAAAGGGAAATTCACTCATCTTCAATGTTCTCCCTTTAAAAATACTGTTCACACAGCTTGTAAGAGATTATAATGTTAGTAAACCAAGCACACTGTGCTTTTTATTTTCTCAACATAACATGCTCAAGTGAGTGCTGTGCTATGCAAAATGAAAGGATATTTCTATATTGTCCTGGACCCCTTGTGTTTGGAGCAACTAAGCATGTTCTAAGGAACAGGAATTTAAGGAGATAATAGATCATTAAATAGAAGCTTTATAATAAATATCTTTTAAATACTTTTTCTTATATTCTAGTTGACATTAATACTCTGTTGGTATAGTGTTTCTACAAAAGAAAATCAGCAGTGTTAGTGAATTGGTAAATCTACACTCACTCACTGTTCCCTTTCATCACTTCATCATCTTCTCTCTTTATTCCTGCTATCTATATTCCTCTCCTGAATAAAACAAACAAACAAAATCTATACGGACAAAATAGAAAAGATGAAAGCTATGGTTATCTTTGCTCCTGGAACTGCAATTACACCTGTAAGGATTTCTCCCAGCTTGGCTTATGATGGTAGCTGCTTGCATTCTAGGTCCACTTCAGTCCTAGGAAGAACTTCTTAACTGCATAATGGCTATTCCCAGAGGCTGTTTTCCTTTTCTGAACACTTGTAGAAATTCTGACATAGGGAATAAATTATTTGTATGTAAATTTTACAAAATATCTCAATTATCCAGAAACAATTGAGTGACACCAAGCATACCCCTATAACAACCCTAGGCACTTCTAGGCACTATTGTGCCTTGTGTTCTGCTTTGTATTCACAAATGATAAAGAAGTAGAGTTGATACGCGATGCAGCAAGTAAGAGGACCACGTAGGTATCAATATCTCCCTCTTAAAAAAATAATTAAAAGCGTAAGACGAAACAATCCCAGCCTAGTTCCAATGTGGTAGTTTAAAAAAATAGATCTTAAATGCAATGTTTTCTCTGGGTAGTGAAATCATTTTGAGATGGGGAATGTGTGATACATATGTGGTCCTATTTATGCTAGAATTGAAAGCACTGGGATGCACTTTCACCCATGGTCATGTGTTCAGTGTTTATTTTCTGTACTGAATGTGTTTAATATGTATCACTACAAAACTTAACATGTAAATTGTTTGTGTGCTTTAGTTTGAAATATTATTATAGTATTCAGGAGGGGGGTGGAAGGATATATAGACAGATGTCACACATATTCTTAAAAAGTGTTTTTTGCTTATTCCCAACAGGTATTTTGCTGTTTTGGTTAGTATCAAGGCTGGGCAAAACGGTTTCGAAAAAAGGAAGAAATAAGTCAAACATTTTCTCTTCAGGTTTATCTGAACAAAAACATTGAAATGATTTTTACATTTCATGTGTCTCTACCCTTTCTAGATGAAAAGGATTTGAAGGCAGAAACAAAGAATATAATAATAAGTGTTTAAGAGAGAACATAATTTGCAGTATTAATTTTTATCCTATATGACTTCAACACCTTTCTTCCTTCCACCACTGGATTTAGAATTAAGCTTGCTTGTATCCCTAAAGAACTATTTAGGTTAGGACAACCATTAACCTTCAGAAAACCCACTATCATGGTTCTCCTTGAATTCTCCAAATTATTCTCTTTTAATGTACAACATACAAAGTATAAGAATGAAGTAAGTAAAGTATGCCTCTTCATAGCCTACAGACCCTTGTCATGGTCTGTGCAGATGTTGTAAAACCATGCTGAAGTTGCTGATCCCTTTGAATATTCAACTCTGGTAATCTGAGTCTAAAGCACACTTCCAAAATGTGTAGAGGGTAAAAAGTATCTCCTGCAGATCTTGCCCAGAACAGTAAATCTCTCAATCCAGCCAAACTGAAAAGCAATTTTAATCCAATAACACATTATCTTGGTGACAGCTTTATTCCCCATGCAAAGTTTCAGGCTTTTGCCATCAGCTAGGTCAGTGCCCGTATTGTGAAAGAATTAGTTATAAAAGTGATTTTTTTGCCCTTGATAGCAAACCAAAGAAATGTGTTTCTTCACAAGATTTCTAATACATTTTTTTTTATGGAGAAAGGCAAAGCTTGGCAATTTAAGACAGCAGAAAAAACAGAAGTGGATTTAGAATAGGAACCTGTATTCAGAATAGAAACACTTGGAAATGCAAGCTTAGAGCTGTCTCCAGCATTTTAGCTACAATTTTTATTTTACTTGAATACAAAAATGCACTCTTTGTGTTTACAGTGCATACACATACATTTCTACGCTACAAATATTTGAGTCAAATAACATGCGAGTTACAAGAATATGAGTCATTTACCATACAGTATCATTTTGGAATTTGGAGTCAATTATTTGGGAAGACACAGTAAAACCAGCACTGTAAAGCCAGCAGTCAGTAGATTACTTTGAAGCACACACCATTATATTGATAGTTTGTCACAGATACTAAATAATCAAATGTGGAGATATATTAAATAGTTTGGGAAATAGTAGATATCTTTAAACTAGCAGACCTATGCTGCTCTATGGAGACTGAGATTTTATTTAAAGAAAAGCACCTGAAATGAAACACTGTTCGAGCTGTTGAATTGAAAAGCATCGTGGCATCTGAAATATTCTATTCTACTCTATTCTGTTCTATTCTATTCTATTCTAAATATGCTCTAGACAAAGAAACTCAGAGATTTTGTAAACCCTGCACACCAAAAGGCTTTATAAAGAGTTTGCATTTTCTTTTTTTTGCTCTGATAAAATTTGAAGGAGACACCAGAATTTTAACACCTCCTATTTCAAGGATAAAGTCTTTCTGACTGTAGGTATTTCCTAGATTGCAAAGGATAGAAGTAACAGGTGTTCTGAGTCAAGAAAATCACTGTGGTTCAATTTACTACGGTATCTTGACAAAGAATAATGGGACTTTATTCAATTCAGTAAGTATTATTTACTGTAGGAGGAACTACAGCTGAAAAGAGGGAATCAAAGACTTTAAGACAGTGATCATCTTAATCTTTCTTTAGCTAAAAGAGAATACTAATCTTATATGAATGTGTGGGGGAAATATGCATTAAGAAGTCACTTTGTAGAGAGGTTAAAGCAATTGCAAAATATCAGTTCCAGGAATTGCTCAGAAAATTGTGCAAGAAATCCTCTATGCTGGTAAATCCAGTGGTAGGAGGATGATGCTCAGGGATTTTTTTTTTTTATTTTTTTTTTTTAAATGAAAGCAGTTTTCTCTGCTAGGAAACTGCCCTAACCACAAAAAAAAAGATTCACTCTGAAAATATGAACTTGGTTCTGTTACATGACTAGTTTCATGACGGAGGGATTATCTCTTAAAGCCCTGGCTGCTGAAATCAAGAGATTAGAGAAACACCTCAGCTTTCATTTAAAAAATGAATATACATTGATCTCTCCTACTTGCAAGGGAAGCCAGAACAATGTTCAAGTTCAAAAATAAGAATGGAAGTTTAGTATTTACTATTTCAAACCTCATTAATTTAAAAATCATTCTCCTGGCTTCAAGAGGTCCAGGCTCAGGGTTTGACAGCGTTAGGAACTGGTAACACTGTATGCTTCCACTCATGATAAACTAACAGGCAGTCAGGAAGATGTTTAGCATGTTTAAAATGTAGATCAGATCGGGACAGTTAAATGGGGACAATTTCACTGGGACAAGGAAATACTGCTCTGTATCAGAAGTGAGGAAGCTGGTAACTTCTCTCCCACACACATGATCCACCAAATGACTTTTGTGTCCCATCTAATAGTTCTTTTTCAAAGGGGCAGGAGAGCATCAGATTTCAAACACCAAGCAAGGGAAGAAACAGGCCATTAAATATCATGGCAGAAATCTGAAGTCAGTTCAGTGGAAACAGGGTTTTATTACGCCAAGAAATCCTAAAAGAAGGAACTACCTTAGGACACGTCCATGTAAACATGCAGACTCAAACTCATCACAAAACAGCTTATTGGTGCAGGTAGAGTGGAGCACAAATACAGTTTATACAGCTTTCAGCTCTGATTCCCTGTGCTATGGCAGCTTAAAATAGTATTATGTTAAACAATTAAAGTTCCTTCTGTTTACTAAAGGGAACAATTGATATGGGGAGAAGAAACAATATTCTGTATCTTGGTCTTACCGTGGCCTACTTTTGAATAGAGAATGCAAATGTGGGTGATGAACTATGCAGAGAGAAGTTGCAATCATTAGCAAAATGTAAAGGTGTCCTGAATGCAATTCTTCAGAGATCTAGACTCGGTCTTGTCCTATGCAAAGTTCCATAAGTAATCCGTATGATGGAACAGGAGATATACTTCTTTAAATAAAGTCAGTACAAAATTTGAAAGGTTTAGTTTAGATACATATATTCTTGGCAAATAAGACAAATGGCCCAGAAAACAAACAACCAACAACAAAACACAGAAAAATGGGGACAAATGCAAAGCATTTGAGAAGGAAAAAACTAAAGACTGTTTAAGTACAGAATGAGAAACAAGCTAAAGTCTGATCATAAAAGAGTCAATAAACATGCCAATCTGACAAAAGGGTATATGGCAGAAATTAAGCCTGCAAAATATGACATAGTTCTTTGTTTTATGCAGCACTGGTAGTACCCCAGCAAGGGTATTGCATACAGATTTGAACATCACACCTCTGCAAAAAGTAAGATCACTTGAAGAGCCTCTGGAGGAGAGCAGTTAAAATGATCTGAAGTCTCTAATAAGGTTGTTCTAGGAGAAGAGAACAGAAGACTATGAAGAGTGCGGTCTGAACAAGGGAACAGAGGAGAGGGACAAACAAAAACAGGCTTTAAGAATGTAAAAGACTGATACAAAGAGTAAAAATATACTCCACACCTAATTTGCATGTCTCCTCCTGAATGACATAAGGATAACTGGTCCTGCCATGGTTTATATGGCCCAGATCCATGAAGTCATGGTTTTTCAAGCCAAGGTTTTTTTATCTCCCAAGGTGTGCTCCTACTATCAAGCTGGTCAGGGAGGAAAGTGATGAAAGTGGCAAGCATCCATTCAGATGGAATTTTGCAAAAAGAGAAATGAAAAACAAAAATTTTTAACATGTTGAAGAAAAAACACAAAACTCTTCACAAAATTTGCTGACAATGACTAACAACTTTGGTCTCTCAAAAACTCAGTTTTCCAACAAATTTACAATTTGACAAAAATGTTTTATCCAAAAGGTTTCAAATCTTTTTACTCTAAAAAACAGTTTTGGTAATGTTTGGTATGGTATGCTTCAACAATGACTGTTATACACAAACTAATAAATGATGAATAAAAAACCTACATATAGGACCTTAACACAATTTTGCTCCATGTTTTCTGTACCCTAAAGTGAAATAGTGGCAAGACGACTCATTTCTATTCTGATATACTTCTCTATATTAGAGCAATTTGAAGGGGACTGGTATAGTACTCACAGACATTTCAAAGCCCAGAATATTTATAATCAAACATCTTTCATTGCTAACCATAAATAACTTGTTTCTGTGAGGTACTTTTTAAATGTTTGAATATTTTAAAATGTGAATCATACATATTACATAATTAAAATCATTCGGTCCTATCCAGTAAACAATTGAAGGAAATTTGCTTCAAGTCTCTTTCCACTCTTTTCCCATAACAACTATGATAAGTAGGCTTTGGCTCATGGTTTCTTTCTGTCTTGATTTAAATTAAGGCCATTTAATGATTGAAAGCTAGAAAGAGATTTAAACTTAGTAGCAACACATTCTATTTGTTATGCCATAAGAAATGATCCTGGGCTGAATCACTTCGTATATGCTCCAAAATAATTCAAGGAATAATTTGTAACTTGTAGAGACATTGCAGAAGAGAAAAATTTAGTGAAGAAGAAATTGCTTAGGAAAAAAACTTCTGAATTTTAAATGGATTTTCATTCATGTGAGTTGAGAGATACCTTCTCCTTGGATGAGAAGTAGGTTTCATTTTCCATGCTCTGATTTTGTTTGAACCACATGGTTCTAGACATTCACATGGAAGGAGTGGTAATTAGAAGAGAGAAGTGAGGAAGCACTAGTGTACCATGGTTCAGATATGACAAACTTCTCTGAGGAGTACACGCAGCCAAATGCTGCTATAGATGGTGGTTGGTGAGGGAAGGTTATCATCTCCATGTATGATGCTCACCTTCAGGTAATTATACAATGTATAAGGATTAAGGAATGCACTGGATTACTTCTTCTTACTTGCAATAAAATAAAGAAGTAATATCTCTCTAAAAGTGGAACTTCTTCCTGGAGAGTGAGAGAGAGAGAGTGTGTGTGTGTATGTGTGTGTGTGTGAAAAGCCTTTGAGCCAAAGAGGGCCCATGGTTAGAGCTCTTCCCTTGGGGTGGGGAAACTGGCAGAACTGAGTTTACACAACTGAATATTTATGTATCTAAAGTGGAAGAGCCTTAAGAGAAAACCAGAGAAAAAACCTGAAATAACCTATGCCCAGTGGTCCGAGTTCTTCCTCTACACTTAGAACAGGTACACATCTATACCCTACTCTTCAAATCAGTCTCAGAAGATATAACTGAGTTACATTCTTCAAAGACAGACATAATACAGAGGAAAAAAACTTACTGAGAGTTTTCTTTTTTTCCCCTGAATGTTAAGTATACGCCATAAAAATCTTTATTAAGCTTTATAAGTGGGCTAGCAAGAGAATATGCACTTTATGAAACCCACTGGATTTTGAGTAAATATACGTCAGGCTGGCAGGTGACATCAGGAACCAGGCAGCAATGGAACAGGAGTGCTAGGACTTCCTTACCCATTTCTGACTCCTACTTACTCAGATAAGTGACATTTTTGTGAGTGTTCTGGCAGTCAAGACCAAGGTCCTCCAAATACTACAGTGAAACTGTCTGAGTCTAACCAGTGAATCTAAGCCGAGTGCCTTCATAAGAATGTGCAAGCATCCCATGATTGAACATGGAAAAGAAACTGGGCTTCCTCTGGCCAGCTTAATTATTTTGTTGCACTTCTTTGATTGAAGTTAAAGGCTGCAGCGTTAGGGGAGTTAAATGGAAAATTCCACCATTTTCTCATTCCTGGTATAGCCACCTTGCCAGCTCAAGGTGGTTGAGATGCTTTGACCGACACTCACAGAATAGTACTATTTCAGTGCCAGGGGCAAGGCTTCTTCTCATTTAGCAACAAATCTCTGCCTTCAGAATTCAAAGCAAGTTGTCTGTTTTCGAGGGGAGCTATGACAGAGACTGTGACTTTAGTGTATTCTCATCTCACTAGTTTGGATTAGTTTATGGTCAGTATATGGTGCAAATATATGAGGAAGATAGTAGTGATAGTACAAGTTAGAAGGCCATGGTTTGCGAGTGGCTTATTTAATACAAGTAGTCTTTAATTTTTTCTGTATTTGAGCACCTACCCACAGACACAGATGATAAGAAACAAGCACAGCTACTACTATTTTCATGTGTGCATTGACAACTTGGCTAAATATATACTTGGATTCATCTTTTACCTGTACTTTTACATACTGTAATACACCTGTGGTCTGTTTAATAGCTACAACTGAAAATCTGTTTGTCCTATCATTTACGGGTTTTATTTTAATGCAGTTTATTTATTCAACAGCATATTTAAAATTCAAACTACTCATCTAGGAATGATTCTTAGGATTTTAATTATTGTATATTGGTGTAATTAAGGTAATTGATTCATTGAATGTTCAGATAAGCAAAGTGCCTAAACAAAAGAGAATCCCATTTAAAGGAAACAGAAAGTTTGACACAGTGAATATAAGAGAACATAGCTGTATTATGAGGATGCTATGAAATAAGTTTATTTATATGATTAAATTTTGGATCTTGATAAAGAATTTTTCAACTCTATTTCTTCTTAATGAAATATTCATTTAACACCACCTGCATTTGTCTCTCTCTCTGTACACAAATATAAACAAAAGAATGGATAGAAATGAGAAAAGCATATATATACCAAAATAATATAAGGGAAAACAGTTGTCTCTCACAGGAATCCAGACAGTCACTATGGTGCTTCCTGACAGAGTAAAGCAGCAGGAGACAGCTAATGAGGCAAGTCATCCGTTATCATTGTAGTGCTTAGCCTGATTTAGTTATCTGAATCAAAATGACAGATTCAGGAGGAAGGCTCCTGGGAACTTGACTGAAAATGTTATGTTGATGTTACCATGCATTGATCAATCTAGTGGAGAGCCTCTTCGTCTCCATGCCAACAATGAATAGAAACAAAAAAGCAGGGGTTAAGGGGCATGCTTTTGGAAAACTGATATTTGGGAAGATATTTTCTTTATAAACAAGTTTTGTTAAACACTGAAATAAGCTTCATGCCTAGGACGACTCACGGCCTTTCAAAATATGGGAGGTTTTATAATGTAATTTCAGCTTGTCAAGAACAATTTTCCTCCATCCATTCAGGTTTACTTAGAAGTTTAGCTTTGGCAGCTACAGTCCATGTTACTCGTTGCTTGTTAACTTTATTCTAAGATGAAGGGGAAGAAATAAACTTTAACCATTTCAATAGCAACAAAATGCCACTCAGTAATTAAAAAAAAAGTGTGGTTATATTTTTATAAAATATTCATCTTATTAGATGGGCAAAGTTAATCTTCATAATGTTAAACATTTTTAGGAAAGATGTAATCTAGAAGACAAAAAGTAGATATTGTCTGAAAAATGTAAAAGCAAATGGTAACTAATTTTGACAAGGAGTTGAAGGGAGAGCTAGGTTTTTTTGAATGAGATGTTTAGCCTTAGCTTTCTTGCAAAATGAGTAAATGATCATTAAAAAAGAAAACAAAGAAGAAAAAACCCAGTCCTTGAGAAGAAAATTGAGTTGTTCAAAATACAGCAGTTCATTGTTGAAGCTTTCAATATTCTTTGACACAAGTCTGGAAAATACATTTATAAAAAAAAAGAGCCAATTTTAGCTCATTTAGCTCTGAGGAATACACACATTGAGTCACAAAGGTTGGATATCTATTCTCAAACTGGTGAAGAGTTCTGTGTTCAATATCTAAGAGTTCTCTTTCAGAGGAAATTTTACTGCCTTGTGGTGTTCAGCTAGGACTTACCAGCTGGTTTAGAAATAGATTTTTTTGTTTTTGCTATTTTCCAGGAACTGTGTCCACTCACTTATCTCTGAGGCCACAAATGTTCCAGACTAAAAGAGGTTCTCCAAGACAAAATGAAAAGTCAAAGTGTCCTGAAAAGGGTATCTATACCCATTCCACCCTGTTCCTGAATCTCTGGAAATTCATGGTTTTATTGAAAACTGGCAGAAACCTATAAATCATATTCCTGGGGAAAATAATAATATGACAAATTCTGAAATGGAATGAGAAAAATATGTCCTGGACCATTGCTGAGTAGAAAACCCAAGCTTTTACTCTTGGAGGGGCCCAGGCACTGTCTTTGGTAGACTCAAAAGTGTTACTGATCTCCAAAGGATCCATCATGCCCATTACCCAGCCATTCAACAGGTAGATGGTACTGAAATTGGAACATGAAAATTCCAGTACCCAGGCAATGAGAAATCTAACCAGGAAGACTATATGGTAATTTTCCTCTTTATATTTGAAATAAGAATTTATAATAGTAGCAACAACAATGACCATGAAACTTAAGCAACTACAGCCAAAAGGCACAGACAGTGTGACATAAGGTGGGGGTATTTAATAAATACAGTATTGAACACATCTAAATAGGGATGCAGAGAGAAAGGAGTTTGGAGAAGATAAGACTCTTGTCCCAAATTCAGAAGACTCAAGGTTGCTGGGTCAACATGAAGATTTCCATGCAGCTCGCTTTCCTATTGGAAGGAAAAGACAGTTTATGTTTAATATTGCTCTATGCAAAGTGAAATCTCTTACAGTCCAACGTCTTAAAGCCTTATTCCTCCTGTTAACAGAGTATGTGTATTCTTCAGTAACATAGTCTGACCACAGGAGATGGTCAGCATGCTGAAATTTATGTAAGGATGTTTCCAAGAGTGGATTTTTGGATTAAAAGATTTCTTTCTTTAGATTTTAAACAGATCATCATCTTATTTTGCAGCCTCTGTAGGATGACTTAGCATAATATTCTTATTTTAGAAACATGGGAGTTAAGAGATTGTGGTAGAAGGCAGAAGATAATGGGCTTCTTTGCCACTTAATCTATAGGTTTTTTATGTGACTTTGGACAAATCACGTGATTTCTTTGTGCCTCTGTTCTCCATCTCCTTCATAGTACTCCTATTCCTCATCCTGTTTCTGTCTTTAAAATTTAGACTTTAAGCTGTCTCAGTTCATAACAATCCGATCTGATCAAATTGTTTAAAACACTTCATCTACCTCATAATTTGGACATACAGTGCCTTGTATGGGAGCTCATAATTATTCTTCTCATGTGACAGCAAACTAATATAGATTAATCTTGTACCTGGGTTAAAAAAAAAAAAAGAAAAAGCGATTCATTGCTACATAACTCAAGGTCTTTTCAGAGCTCCAGCTTTATGTTAAAAGTCACTGAAGTAGATCTAACACCCTTTTCTAGTATTCAAATGAACTGACCTTTCCAGCAATCTGGAATTCTGACCTGCTCCAGAAATCACAAAACAAGTAAGATTTTAAATTTTCTTTTACTGAATAAAACCGAAAACTTGATTTTACAAATGGTATTCGTGACTGACTGTCCCATAGGCTCAACTGAAAAATATGTACAGAAAGAGTTTATGCCATCCTGGTGTGTCATACTCTCATCAGTTTTTTTGTTCTGCTCATAACTACGGATCCACTGTGGAGCTTGTGGCAAGCTAACCTTGACACATTTTCATATATTTCTTAGACTTTGTAAGGTTCTGCCACTATTGTTGGGGAAGGATATTATGATACTTGAAAAATGTAGGGCTTTTTACAAATATGTAGTAATTAAACAAATTTGAATTTATTTAGAAAATTACATTATTTGTTAAGTTTTGTTAAGCATCCTCACCTTTCCTGGAGGCACAATATATATTTCCATCAGTCCTGCCATCTGAGCGCTTTGTCACAAATATGGAAAAGCTGTTTTCATGAGTAAGCAAACAAAATTACTGTTTCCATTTTGGATTGCTGGGAACCTTGCCCACATTGGCTGTTTTGTAGGCATCTCTAATAGACATCCTTAAAAAAATCCAGGAAAGAAGTAGCTTAAAGAACTCTTCAGGAGATCACTGCCTTGGATTAGGTTATAAAGGCTAAACAGTCACCCTTGCAAGACAAGATTCAAGAACAGTTAAGGATTGAGGCAAAATACAGTCTTAATTAAGAACTTAAATCTTTTTTTGTGGTTTCCCCAACTTTACAGATGGATATTTGTTATTTCATCCTTAAATTAGTCTAATGAAAAAACTATGCCCAAGTAACCTTGTATCCTTCAGAAACACCACTCTTTGGGGCACAACCAATACTTTGTAAAGGATTGGCTTGAAAACTGTTATGGTATCTTCCACTCAAGCAGAGTGCGTGTACCATAACTGTTTGCCAAGCAATTCACTATGAACTACATGCAACCAGAGGCAAGTAATGTAAGTTTTAGTCTGTGTGAGACACTTTAATTAACATAATAAACCTCTTTACCAAGCACCTGGATGACAGAGACAGAGCTGGGTATCTGAGAATCACCATGCTCCCAACAGAGTTGCATTATACATAATGCTCCAAGGGAACACCTAGTACAGGTAATGTTTGCATAAATGGAAAAAACCAAAAGCTAACGCTTCACAGAAACCTGAGGAGTTTGATCATATAAAAAAGGCTCAAAACAGTGACCAAGGCTTATGGATTGGAAAAGACTTTTTTCCATGAAAGAAGGAGCTTATCTTAACTTGCTTAAATCCTCTTGTGCTCAAGAGAACAGGATGATGGGTTGGTTTTTTTTTTGCACAAAAATTACAATAAGAAAATACCTGGCTCCACCATTAAGTAGTCCACCTAACTAAATCCGTCCACATGACTAAATTTTGGCTAGCTGGCTGGACCAAATGGCATGATTAATATATATCCCATTCTGTGATATGAAAACAGGTTTCCAGAGATACAATAACCTGCCTGAGGATGCCAGAGCAGAAAATAAATTTAAATGTCTGAGTGCCCATCCAGTGCTATTCCCACTGGATCATGCTTTTGTGCATAGTAAGACACCATTTCTTAATAGAAAAATCTCTGTAACAGGTTACTCAAGAAAAATAACACATCATTCAAGAATTATTTTGTCCACTTACCAGATAAAATAAACACATTTGTGTTTATAAAAAAGAATTTTTGAACAGCAAAAGAGGATTTAACTACTTTTTTAGCACTAGGTAGGTTGTTGCTGCAGTTAGTAATGCCGTCTACAGACACAGATAACTCAGTCTTGTGTGAGCTGATTAAAACTATTGTTTTAATAGTCTAAACCGTCGTAAATGTCATGGATGGGATGGAGACCTGTCAAACGGACAGCTTATTACAGGAAGGAATATGAGTGAAAATATATTACATGATCATATAGGGCTGTAGAAATTGTTATATTTTAGTTTTTTTAATTAAACAGCAAATAAGATACAGAGAGCAAATTATTTTTGTCCGTCACCATTAGTTGCAGATGCACTGAGTAGAGTGAAGGAGATAACACAGCTTTATTTCCTGTCTTGGTAAGACATTTCACTACATTTTATGCCAATGCTAATGCCAGTCTATCATATCCTTATATACTCTGATGGAACAGTACCTATACCTATAACTAAAGAATTATAGAAATACCATTAAGTAAATTCAGTAATGATAAGAGTTTTACATTGAGTGGGCTGAGTGCATAAAAAGCAGAGTGAGAAACATGATACATAAAGAAAGCAAAGCTGATGTAACAGGAATTCTGATGAAATGCAAGACTCAAGATTGCACATGTAAAAACTACTTGTAGCCTAGTTTTTATACTCTTTAATTTCTGCTTTTCATTAGTTTTCTAACTATACTATTTTTTTTCTTCTGAGATCTCACATAAGGTACGCAAATGGAGTGACCTAAAGTCCCTCAAGAAACAAGTCTAATCCCATTTACAGTAATATTGCTAAGGAAGATGGTCTCTTCAATGGTGAACTTGAAATCAGAATGTAAAACCAGTTATTTTTTTTGTTCCCATGTAAGAGGTGAAGGATACCCTTTAGAACTTGCATTTAAATTAGGAATCATATACATATGCTAAGCTTCCTGTTGCATTCAAAAATGTAAGACAGAGCAGTTTGAGTATTATCAAAGGAAGTAGCTTCTGCTGTAAACCCATCCCAGAAAAAAGCTGAATCTAAAATGAATTGTATCAGAGCCAACACTTTATTGTATAAATCCTGAAAGTACACAACTACTTACTTCTTATCTCCTCATTGGGGAAAAAACAGTTAACTGTATCACTTCCTCTTTAAAGATATTTCCAGATTGTCTGCTAAATTGATTGTTATTGCATTCCACTTTTCTTTGTTGCTGAGTCAGCAATTTATTGACTATTCCAGCCACCTGCAATGCAAAGAGAGTTTGGTTCATATTGCTTAGTACATAGCAGTCGAATCCGGCTTAGGAAGTCTTGTTTTCATATTAGGCAGTACTGTATATTAAAAATGGCCTGAAATCAATCAGTTTCTTTCCTTCTAGGAAATTCCATGTAATATGGATGAAATATAAATATTTATACAGAAAAGCACACCACATTAATGACAGCTGAAAAGTGAAAGGCATTTCTACTTCAAGTCTCTTAGTAAGGGAAATTGCAGACAGTGTTCTGTGTGCATTACGTACTCTCCCTGAAACTCGGGAGGAGTTCAGAGACTGCAGAAATGCTCTGTAATGGTCTTGCAGGGCAAATCACAAGGACTTTTCATCTCTGTGTTTCTCTGTGATTTGATGTAGTTCAGGTGTGTCTATGGCAGTGGAATAGAGGGCAGACTTTCAAATTGCACTTATTGTTAGCTCGTACAAAACAGGACAGAGGACCAGATTCCAGAAGTAAAAAGCTTTTCAGTGTCTTGTGCAGAACAGCGTGTACAACAAAAGCATCAGGCCATTGCCCTTCTGCTTCTTTGTGGTAAAAAAAAAGCTTAGGACACCTCAAGCTTTGGTAACATTCTCATTATCTCCAAATAGTCCAGCCAACATCCTCTATTGCATTTTGATTCTTTAGTATTGCAGGAATTGTTTTTCTCCCTGGTTCTCTTCATATTCTTACATTCAATTTACGGAATTCACTCATTCCCTCATAACTAATGAAATATAAATGAAGTCCTAGAAACAGAACACTACATCAGCCTTGGAATGGTCAGGCAGTAGCAGTTTAGAAAATCTGTTTGTTCATGATACAGCCCTTAGAAGGAAACTGTCCCATCTATACAAATTACAAATTTACTTCAAGATACATCAAGTCAAAGCTGGCTGTGTTTCCAAATACACAGAGTATTATTTATATATACAGTCACCTCTGTATGGTTTTCTTTGAGTTCATCCTTTTGGTGTTGCTTCAGTCTGTGTCCAGGACTTCAGTTCAAGGTAGGGATCGGTGATCTGGTGAGTAGGTAGTGGAGAAAACTTGGACATTCTTTTGCCTATTTTATGTTACCATTTTATTTTTCTGAAAAATCTACAATAGCTTCAGGAATACCTAAATTATCTGTGAATTTAATGCAACTTCAGCCAATAGTTTTCACAAAAGGAGGCTGGAAAAATATTCAAAAAATGTGATTATTTTATGCTGTATGCTTTCTATGCAATCAGTGTTTCTCCCTTCTGACTCAGAACTGTCAGCATTTATTTTGTAAGGATTCTAAGCCCTCAAATATTAATTTTTGGTTAAAAAAAAGGATATGACAACCAAAACAATGCAGATTTTTTTCCCCTGAGGATAATTTTTTTAGGTTAATGCAGCTTTTGTTTTTTCAAGTTTTTTCTTGTTCCATCAACAAACTGAGAAATCCGTCCACTGTTTGCACTGTTTTGGCTTTGTGTTCACCTGTCATCTTTGGAACTTCGTTGTTTCCTTTGCCTATATTAATACAGTGATAAAGATTCAGCAGTGCAAAAATATTCACTGTTTACAATTTGTGTGACCTCATAGTTTTCAAATTAAGTTGGCATTTTTGTACATCCATAATTGAGGGTTGTGTTCATCCTATAGATCTTTATTACCATAATGCGAGAGAAGGCGAGAACATAGTTTGTCTCAGAATGCAGTCAGCACAAGCACAAATAGCAATTACAAAAATAAATATTTTTGTTTGTAAACTAAACAAGTAAAGGCTGAAATCATGAGAATTTAAACCATTTTAAAGTCATTTTACCTCTTTTCTACATATCTTCACTTCTTCATTTTAGCCAAAAGCAAAGAAGGAAAGGGAATGAGTAAACAGCCTGAATCTGTTTTGTAAGAGATCATGTCTGTTGTTATTAACTGTTATGTTATGTTTCATTGGGCTGGTTGAAGGCAAACAGAAGGTCAAAATATTTGTTTTTCTTATTTGGTTTTCTTATCTTTGAAAGAAGATTCAGTTAAAATATTTCAGCTGACTTCAGTTGACTTCAGTAATTTGAAATGCATTTATTAGAATCACTCACCATTTCATGCAATATTTTTAGAAAGTGGAAAGCTTTTGAGGTGAACATATTGATACCTTGGGGGGAGGGGGGGCAATGTGGGGAAGTGCCTATACCGTAGTATAAAAATATCATGCCTGTAAGAACTAACATGAAGAACATGAGCTCATTCCAACTTCACCCTGTAAGCATGAGAAGATGGTTACGAATTGAATCAATAAACATTAGGGAGATATCTCATTCATAGGTATTATTTTCCATTAGTGGACCTAAAAGAACTTTGCTGCCTTTTTTTTTTTTTTTTTTTTTTTTTGTTAATGGATGGAGCACAAGTTATCCAGGGTAAAGCGTAGGTAGTGTCAGAGCCAGTAGCAGAACCTGACTTGCCTGACAGCCAGCTCAAGGCTTTTTCCACCAGGCAATTTATTGTTTAAGTTATTCTGCAATCTTAGTTTTAACTGTGCTGACAAATGCAGCTCATCCCCTGTAATTTTTCAGTTACAGTCAGAGACTTCTGCATTTTTTCCTATGCTGAAGACCAGTCTGAGATTTATATATGTTACCACACATAATAATTGTGAAAACTGTTTTCTGCAGTTTCAGGAGTTCAGTCTATTCAACCCTACACTAGCAAGCTCCTCACAGAGATGGACTTTGTCCAACAGAATTGTTGTACCCAACAATGTTATCGCATTAAGTAAATGCTTGTCTTCATCCATTCAGTGATGTATGATCTTATAGGCTCTGGCAACAGACATGATTTCCTACAGCAGTAATGGCACAAATACAGAAGCTGAGCACTAGAGAGATTTAAAGAAACCTCCCCTTCCCCACTGTTGAATGGGAAGATGCGTGAAAGCAGCTTGACGTTGCAGAGTATTTAATGAAATATATGCTTTCACAGTATGTCATGATAGACAAGCAAATGACCCTGCTAAATTGAGGGCTCTGAAATTCCATGTTCCAAAATAACCTGGGTTTGCTAACATACAGGTAAGACCCATTCATTCCACTTTGCTTTGAGGAAGGAGACATCAGTCCTTTGCTCTTACCCATGTGTGGGACGGCTCTTGTTTGAAAATGCTGTTTGGTGAAGAGAAGTGGCTGACTGGGTGAATCTATTATTTGAGGTAATTTTTTAAGAACTCAGAAATTCTTCTTGGACACTTTTCTCAATTTCAATAAAGACAAAAATAAATCATAGCAATATTTTTGACAGGGTTCCTGTCCAATAAAATATGGAATATTATATCAAGAAAGCCATGCTCACTTGGAATATCCTACACAGAGATCTCTGAGTCATCACCTTCCAAGTGCTCCTAATAGTTCAACTGCTAAAAGAAACTTCTCAGGTAATTGCTTCCAGAAAATCAGCAATTGCTTGTAGTTCCCACACAGTAATATTTCAGATTACTATTGTGATAGACGAATAAAGTGGGGCATTCCACTACTAAATAATGCATGAGACATACTTAGTATACAGCAGATAAGGTACTAAGAATGGAGTCAATCTTAAAAGCTACACTGGAAAATCTGTGCCATGTTTACACGTTGTAGAACTCCCCCTGGGATTCCAAATTTCTTTCTAGAATTTTAAAAATGGACCTTTAAGATATCATTAATTAATCTCCAAGGCCCGGGAACACAGGAGAACTTCTAATTTTTCATGTCAATCTACACTTATTAAGTACTACCAGTCATAACTATGTGCTAGATATTTTCACCCAGTACAAATAGTTGGAAGGCAGAGGGGGATATATGAGTCAAGAAATTGCTTATAATTATGGCAGTTTTTCTTGGAATTATCCATCTGTTCAATTTTTGTATGGATGGCACTTCAAATAGTTGGGAGCTGAATAGGTATTCCAGTGAGTTAATCTGACAGCAGAGGCACAACACACTAGTAACGAAAAAACAGACAGCAGAGACTCTAGAAAGCACCACTTGAGTTGTAAGAGGTTTCTGATATCCAGTAATGAGACAAATCAAAGCAGCTAGACATATGTAAACAAACTCCCAGGTAGGTAAGGAGGAAAAAGTACAAAATACAATAACTGATAGTGAGGACTGTGTCTCTGACAAGGTGGGGCCTGTTCAACAAAGCATGGTTGGGTTGGGAGGAATCTAGAGGCTTTATTCTGCAGGAAATTTTAAAATGTTCAGACCTGTTTTCTTCCACATTGGACAAAAAGGCACACATTTTTACTGAAGACAGTCTCCAAAAATGATGATTTGGAAACATGGAAGCCATTTGCAGGGTAAAAGATAAAACAGTTTCACTGTAGTGAAAGAATGTCTAAAATACCTGGTTTATTGTAGTAGAGCTATTACGAAAATGAACCATCAAAACCATATTAAGTATTGGTAGATGCATTATGTTAGGTATTCTACAATTCAGCATTTAACATTTTTGTATATTATACCAATCAAAGGAATATAAATAATGACATTGAAATATTTCATTTATACTGTTTCCACTTAACCCAACTAAATCTATTCCCTGGTTTTGTGCTTCTTGAATTAGAGGACTCATGGCAGGCTAGTTTTCTGCAGTAGAGGAAGTTTATGTATCTTTAAGATACTTTGCACAGGATGTTCATTATGCAAGATGGATGAGATTGTCTAAGAGGAAGCTTGTTTTGCATATGGCTTGTTTTATTTGCTGAAGAAGATGAGATTGGGATGGAAGATTGGTTGAGGAAAGGGAAAAAATGGGATGGCTCCATGGTTAAAGGGATTGAATATCATCCTGCAAAATTATTCTTATCTTTGATAAAGAATTCCTGCATGAATTTAAGTGACTTCTCATGAGTAGTCATTAACTGTGCATTCATGATATTCTGGGCTTGACCTGAGATCATGGGGTCTGGTCTGCAGAAGTGTTCGGCTTTCATGGATCTGACACAAAAGTTCTTTGAACCTTTAAAATGCTCTGTGGTGCATGCTGGAAAATCAGATTCTATGCCGTCAACTTGGACTCTAAAAATCCATGAGTACACTTGACCTCTTTCTCTCTCTCTAGTACCTATAAAATAGGGAATTACACCATCTTTTCATATCACTAGAGTGTTATGAAGATTAAATAATTTTTGTGAAGCACTCTGATATTACTATTTGGGCATCATAGAGAAGCCCATGAGAAAATTAATCATCCTGTCTTCAGAATAAGTGTGCACTACATAAATCCTAAGGCTACACATTTGACAATGAGAATAAAATATACTGAAGCGCTAGTTTTCTAATTTCACTGTTCTTGTTCTTTCTTCAATCATTCTGCTTTTTTTCTTTTCCACGACTCCCAAAGTTTTATCTCTTACACTTGCCAGAGACTCCTGGTGATAACTACCTTCCTCTAGCTTTCCAAAATTCATCCCTCTATTCCCTCCCTGATATACTGTTGCATTCTCCTCTTCCCTCACTGCCTGTCTAAATCACCCTCCTAAAAGTAAACAACAAAAAAGTTCTGGGTATTTATTCACTGATGTCTTATTCCACCTTTTACATTTAATTTCTTTTGTATAGGCTACCATTTCTTTCACTGGCTGCAGAGGAGAAGAAATCATAATTTTTCATGTGTGTCTAATCTGGTGCAATGAATTCTGATCCTGATCACAGCCTTTTGGTGGTGCTATAAAATAAATATAAAATACTATTATTGACATGGCTGGCTCATATTTTAGTATTGGAATCTTAAACCACATGCAGCTTACTTTAACTGAGGCCTCATCGATTTCCTGGCATATGAGAATTAAGAGGAAGAAAAGAGTGACAACTGAGAATAGTGTTGTGTATTTTCTTATTTTCCAATAAGTTTAATAAAAACAGTTTTTAGCAGATATCTAGAAGACCAATTTGTAGATTTTCTTTTTAATTTACGTAATTTGTTTACAAATATATAGCACACTAAATATTTCAGGAACCATCTGCCTGTATTGTTCCTCTTTATAAATTCTGTACAAGTACTTTCCTTGCCATTTTTATTAAGAAACAGTCCTGCAGCCCAAAATGCATCCTGAAATATCAATCTGACACACTAACTTTGGCTAATGACTTCTCTTAGATAGAAAATGTTAGCTACGCCATACTAAAATGGATTTTTAAGCTTGCAGGGTCAGAAATACAGATTGCATAGCTCTCTGAATTTAACAGAGTTAGCAAAGTACATGAACTGAGAATCAGGTTCATAAAAAAGGTTTGGAATAGCTTTGATGAGTGGTTTTTATATTTCCCAAGGAAATAATTAATTTATAGCACAGCTACAACTGTCTAACTTTCATCAGCACATATTTGAATGTTTCAGAATACTTCAGAAATAAAATTAACAAGAAGATAAAACATGGAGAAAAGACCACCAAAAGTGGGATTGATGATTTATGCATGTTTAACCCTTGGCAATTCAACTTGCCCTGATTTTAAGTGAAACAACCTCTTTAATGGAAATATACTTTATTAGATTAGCTGATTTGTAAAAGTTTTTAATACAAAATCTGACACAAATGTTAAAAGCAAAAAAGCTTTTTACCTGTGTTGCAACTAACTATAAGGAAAATCTGTGCATATCAGTTAGGGAACTGGATTTTACTGTGATGGGAGTGTTTAAAAGACTGACAAATCAGAGCAGTTTCAAACTTCAAGACAATTCTTTACTGGATTGATGCTTGTTAACAATGCACATTGTGTTGCCAGTGGTGGCTACTTAATCACTAGCGATCACTAGCACTACATATGCAGAACAATGAGTCCTTAACAAGCTTAACCTCAACCAGCTATGAGTATGCAGTACCCAGGAACTGATGCGCTTTGGTTGGCACTGAGGGCTGTGCTCCATCACTGAGGTCAAGGTCAGTCAAGGCTGTTCCCGAGGGAAAGCAGATGCAGCGTGGGCTCTCTTCTTTCTTCCCCATCTTTCTTCTCTCATTGCTGGTAGTTCATGCTCTGTCCCCTTCCCCAAAAGAAAAGAGGTGATCTCATCTGCTCTTGACACCTTATTTTTGGGATCAGGACTCAGGCTGGCTTAGCTTATTCTGCAGAATTCCGCTTTTAAGAGACACCTTTCCTGCTTGTTTTGCATCCTTAGCTCTCTTCTGGCAGATTTTACTGCTTGCACATGTTTTCCTCCTCCCTGCTTTTGCAACTATACTAGAGACCTCTGTTTGGCCCTTGGGGGCTATGGCCATTAATTTAATATTTAAGCTTAACTGTCTTACAAAATATTATTAGGTGTGTTACAATGTTACAAAATGCTCAGATGATTTGCCAGTCATACTATTTTAAGTTTGCTTTTGTTTGGGTTCAAGGCAAGAAAAGATTAGTCATGTCTTCCTTAGTGTGCATGGACCTTTATGGGTCCAATTGACCTCTGCTTTTTCTACACCTGAGGAGTAGTGAATCTGTCTTTCATTAAACCAGCTAGTCATTTTTCATGCTTTGTCCCCTCTTCACTCTTCCTTCATATTTTCATGGCCAAAATGTAGTATATTCAGGCAAACACCATCACATGAGCACCCTAAAATATTTCTTGACCTTAGAGCTGGATTCCCACCCATTTGGCTGCTGACTTTAACACTTCTGCTGAAAATGTGCACCTCAGGGCTGCCAGGAAATTCCTGAGCCAGTGCTCGTTTCCTTACTATGGTAAAGAGCTATGTTCATAAATCTGCAGTACTTGTTCTTAAACATAATTAGATTTCTGGATGGTCCTTCAGGAAGTTTGTTCCAAAACCTCAGTCCTCTGAAAGCCTCTAATATTCAGACTGAATATATCCATTGACGATTTACATACGTAAGTTCTTTGCACAGCTTTTCTAGCTTTGCGTCATTTACCTTAATTTCCTAGCTCTTCTAACCCCCTGTAGTAGAAGCTTCCTCTTTCCTGACCACACCCATATTATATATTGGGTGGGAAATATATCTTGCACCAGTTCTCAGGAGAGCCATGCAGTTGTACAGGACCTGACGTCAACAGTTGTGCTGGTGAGGCGCTGGACGTAGCAGAGCAACCTCAGCCCGGTTGGTTCTGAGTCATTTCCGAATAGTGGCACTAGCAGTCTCCAGTCCGTATTAGAAATGTCTCACCTAGTATAACCTAGAGGTAGAGCTGTGACAGGAAATTGCCATTAGAATGGTTTTCTGATGGAAAATGCCTTTTTCACAAAATCAATTTTTTTCCACAGAAAAATTATATTCTTTACTGTGATGGCTACAAAAAATCTGCAACTGTTCATTTCTCAATCTGTCTTGCACAGTAATCAGGAGGCACTCTGATTGTCTAAGGATGCCAAGAGGATTGTTCTGCCAATCCCTCTATTGCGTTTGTTCAGATACAATTTTCTTTTCCAGTAGATGACTACTGAAATCTCTCTTAATCCTGACATGTCTAGAAGGACTCCTTAACAGTAAGTGACATTCTCCTGACTATACACTTTCATTGAAGTCAAACCCACATGCCTTTTAAGCCAAGAGGGTTATAATGTAATTGCTACTTACCCCCTCCGCCCCCCGATGCAATGAAAATGTTAAAAATCAAATCACTATCAGTGATTTTAATGGTGGTTATGTGAGTTTAGTTAAAATGTGACTTTGTGTCCAAAAATAAGATTGCAGCTTCATAATATGACAAATGATTGAGCCTGCCATCTGAGTCAGAAATTTTATGGGAAAAAAAAAAAAAAATCTTTAGGGATGGTTCTTCCTGCTTCCACATGCACTAAAAATACTTTTAAAGAAGAACCTGTCATTATATTTTAGTTCCTCCATTTTGATGCCTGCCAGAACCTATGCAGTATTTCTATTAATGAAAACAAAAAAAAAAAGTAGGAATTATTAAAAGCAGAATAAAAAGCTTAGTTTAGATGCAGTGATTTTTAAGCAAGCAAATAGATTTTTTTGTTAACTGATTTAACCAGTTGCAGCAGCAGATTTGAGGACTGGTGGATTTTTTATATCTAATTTAAACTGGTGAATAAATCCTTCAGTGTTTTTTCCTATCCAAAAGGAGCCTAAAATCCTCAGAAAATCTGAAGCTAAATCTTACTCAATTTATGACTGAAATGGAGTTCCATTCCAATAGCTAGGAAATGTTTTATTTAATTGGATTTCAATCTTTAAAGCATTTTACTGTAAATTACCTTAATTTCTAAACAAAATCATCCAAACAATACAACAAAAAAATTAAGTATTGTATTTTGAAAAATGTCAAATGGGTACTTCAATAACTGTAAAAAGTCATCATTTCTTTATGCAAAATACATTTGTCAGAAGTGACCTTTTCTCAGTTACAGTCTCAGTTTCAACAAATCATACTTTCCCTATATGAGAGTTTATATACTGCTAGAAATCCCTTGGCCTTCTTTATGCTACAGTGATATTTGGGAGATAACTACCACTCCCTACTTCTGTGATCCTGGGTAACTCACAATAACGAACAGCCCTTGGAGAGCCATGTTTTATGTATTGTTTCAGTGTATTCTTTCCACCATATTATGGCCTTGGCTAGCCTTTGCAAATTAATGAACATTATCATGCGTGAGTCAGTCCTTCTTTGGTAAAACTGGAGCAATTATAGTTCCCTGATTCCATGTTTTTCTGTCTGTCTAGGCAGGTGGCTACTTGGGGCCACACCTGTGACTTTGTGTTTCTACTTCCTCATACGGTAGTAGCCTGGTTACTGCTAAACAATATTAATTGTGACTATTATTTCAAGGAAAGAAAACCAGAAAAAAAAATTATAAAAGTTAGCTATTTGAAAAGCAGCTCTGGAAATCACAGATAAACCTTTATCAAAATAAATAGTAGCGGGAGTTCAACTCAGCTGTCATTACTCTTTTTTTATTGAAAAAAAAAATGTTAGGTGTAGGGAAATTTTCTTCCTCCATGGAGATATCATTACTTTTGTTGGCTATAAACAGGCTGCCACAGCAAACAGTGCACATTTGTCTAACATTCTAGAGGATAACTTTGTCTGTGGTGAAATACATCATTTTGCTCAGCAGCCGTGAGTCAAACAAATGCTTCAATTGATCCAAAATCTTTTATTCTCTGGCTCTCTGAACAACATAACCTAAAAGCAGGAACACAAAAGACACTCTTCTCCATTTTAAGGGATTTTTTTAATCCTATATAATAGTCAAGAATGTTATACCTACACTTAGATACAGTTAATTTCCAGTGCCCTAATAAGCAGATTAATAACTAAGGAGCACAAGCAGTGTCAATGGCATTTTTTTCTTTCATGATCTCTGAGCTGCAGTATGAAACACAGATTAATAAACAGAGCAGCTTTCCAGTAAATGGTATTTTTTAGCTTTCTGCAATGTGCAGCATGGCAAGCTGGAACATCAATATGTCTTCAAAATCACTTAAGTGCTTGTCACCAAACCAAGGATTAATTGCTTCACAGTAAACTTGCACACAATGTATAGGTACGAATTATCTGAAAAATGTAATGACCCTAGAGCTTTGAAAGGTGCCAAGCCTGACATCTCAGGAGACTGGAAAACTTTATTTAGCCATAAAACATAGAGATCACAGAGAGCGCCAGCTCGAGCATGACTCATATCCTTCCATCAAGTCCCCTCTCCTCTAAATGGCAAGTACCACTTTTAAAGTTGAGGGGTCCTTTTGTCTGCCTTAGACATGCACTCTTTATCCCTGGCTTCAGGAAACTGGCAACTAGTACCTGTGGTGGTGATGGTGTTCTGGAAAAAAAGGTCAATGCCTGATAAATAGTGGCAATTGCTAGGATTTCCTAGCAATGAGTGTTTGTTTGTTTGTTTTTAATTACTTTGATAAAGCTGTTTGACAGATGGGTGATGAAGACAACTTCTCCTCATTCAACCACTACCAACATCTGTACCTCTCCAGTCAAATTTGGTGGTTTTCTCCAGATCAGTATATTGATGTCTTCTTTTTCACAGCTGCTTCCTTCTCACAGTCCTCTTCTGCCATTTCATAACTTCTAATGGTCCATTGTAATTTCACTGTGGGTCTTCTTTTGCTCCATTTCCATTTCAAATGAAATAAATAAGATGAACTTATAATAAATATGTTTGTATAAGCAAAACAAGAAAAGGAGTAAGATGATTATTCTGATTCACACTGGAAGAGAATAAGTTGTTGCTTTTGGTCTGCACCTCCTTTTTCAGATACAGGCCAAACCTCAGCAATCAAAGCCCACTTACTGAAGTGATACGTATGCTTTTACTAGTCTAAAATATTGCCATCAATTATCTAACCCTTTAGCTTTTCTCTTTTTTCTTTTTCTCTTTCTTTTTCTTTTTCTTTTTTTTAATTTTATTTTTAATTTTCCTTTTTCTTTTTCTGCTCTTTGAACTCACTGAAATGACAAGTTAATTAAACATCCTAACTTGTTTATCCTGCAAAGGATTGTCAGGAACCTCCCTCCGCTCCCTGCAAATTTCATTAAATCCAGGGTTTCACTTAAAAATTCTTGGGCGTAACAAATGTGGGCTGATGAGAAACTGACCTTTTTTGTACAGCTTCATTGTGTCTTTACCACCTGCATGTAAATAAAGTAAAACACATTTTGTAAATTGGCAAAAAATACTTGAAAAGGATTCCACTTCAGGACTGGAACATGACAGGCAATACTTCAGATTCCCCAATCATGTCTTGTCCTGTACGAGTGATAAATGTAATGAGATTTTCAAGCTTGTCTAGATTTACCAGTATGATATTTGAAATATGTATACAATCTGCACATGATCTTTCAGGCAAAAAATCCCTCTCCAACTCATTTTAGTCAGTATTTCTAAGCTTTAAAAACCAGAGTTTCTCTAGATGGTTTATTCTCCCCAGTCCTGCAGGAACTGCTTGCACTGAACCTCCAACTGGCTCGTCACTGCACCAGACCACTGAGCCCGGCGTGTGGCTGATGAAGTATTTTAATCTGCTTTAGGATTAACCTGTTCTTCTTATGGCACAACACCTACTGTATGTCGACTGGAAAAGGCGATTAACTAATTTTCAATTTGTTTGTGGACAGACTCCCATTTATAAAACAAACAGGCAAATCACTTCAAACAGAGAACACTCAAAGCTAAGTGGTGTATTTCTTCAGCCGATACCCAATGACCTTTCGAGATGAAAGGATAATAGTCAACACAGAAAAGGAAGAAAAAAATCCCTGTGTGCTGTTTGCAAGGTTTAGAGGTCACTTGGCTACAGAGAGAGAAGGATACAATGGAGGCTGCAGAAAACACTGCAGAGGCAAATATGGCTGTTCATTTAGATTTTTTTTCTTCTGAGCCTCACCATTCACCACTGGCCTTCTTCATTTAACAAGAGCCTCTGTTCCCCTAACTAAGGATATGTTCTGTTTATTGTGTGGCTGAGGCTCCACTTATGTATCAGCTGTCTATCTGTGCTCCTCTTTGGAGAGCAAGTAATTGGTCAAACCCAAAAGCAAAATGGCATACTTATTCCATTCAGCTGCCTGGTGATCATATGACAGGGCTGAGAGAATATGATGGAGGACTCACAAGACAAAGTAAGATATTATTCCCAGCGAAATCCTGTGGCTACATGCACCTCTGTCTACAAGTACAATCAGGGTCTTTGTTCTGCCGTAGATCCTGGGAGTCAGCTTGCTTGTCCCATTGAGAAAACTCAAAGCAATTTCCCACACTTGTAGCAAGGCATCCCTGGGCCATAAAGATTGTTCTGTCCTCTGAGCACATAACAATGTTTAGATAGAAATAGAAAATTAAAAACAAATTCCCTTTTCATTTTACTGACCTTCAGAAGCTATACTCTTAAAAGTGGACACAGCAAAATGTGTTTGTACCAACAGGACCTGAGTCTTGACTACACAGAATATGCTTTCAGAAAAACTTTTTCCCATGCCCAGTTTTGTTTAAAACTTTCTATACTGCTTCTCTTGAAAGAAATCAGTGTTTGTCAGCAAAAGTGCCGGAGATACCAGTTACCTCCCACACATTTTACCTCCTCGCACTTTCACTCTTGCCCCTACACACATCCACCCTCGCACAGCCACCAAATTAACCACCCTTATCCCACAGGCAGGCTGAGAGACAACCCTGATAACTGCTGAGATATGTTAACCTTTTTTAATGGTAGTTGCTATACAGATAAATGCTAAACTGACCACCTTTTTAAAAGGCAGAAGTCAGCATTCCAAAGTCACCTTGAACACTATCATAAGAAATTATCTTTTACCCCTAAGCTATTCTGTCTGCGTTAAAAAAAAAAAAAAAAAAGTTGAAAGAAGCAAAAAGCTGATGAAGCATGGTTCAGTCTTAACATTAGTTTCTACATGGGATCAGCATGTTTCTTTCTATGTCTTACTACTCACCTGAAATATTACTTTTTATTGTAACTACTTTTTTACTTTTTATTGCACTACTTCTGAAAAACTTAGAGATTAATTAAGTTTCTACTCTCTGAAAGTTGTCTCCAGATTTGGGCTTCTTTTGCTATGAAGCTAAAGACTTTAGGTGGGGAAGAAATATTGCGATGGTATGAAGGCTAGGTTGCCTATTTAAGAGGAGATCAGAAAAACTCTCTTTAGCCTAGTGAGACAAAGGATGAGAAGGAATAGAAGCTAGTTTATAAATACATCAGCAGGGTAAACATCAGGAGAGAAAAGACCCATTTAAGTGAAACACCAGTGTTGTCACAGGAACAAATGGATGTGAACAGCTGGAAATAAATTTAGCAGGAAATTAGAAGAAACGTCCCAAATGTGAGAGCAGTCAGATTCCGGAACAGAGCCTTCTGATAGGAAAAGATAGGACAAAATAACCCCAAATAACAGTTTTGAAGATAGAGGTTATTAATGAATGAGTTTTCAGAAAGGTGAGAAAATGTATTAAAGAATTTCAAAGACTTTCTCCAACCTTGGGTTCTTGGCATTTTTTTTAATGGTTTTATTTATTTATTTTGATTTGTCATAGCTGAATGGAATTTCAAAAACAGGTTAAAGGAACTAGGTGTGGAAAAGGAGTTAATTAGGTCTCTAATTTCTGCCTGGTCTCCTTTGAAAATCCCAGTATTGAAATGGATCTCTTTAGATATGAGTGAGGATTACATTACCTTGCTCTTGAAAAATTCAGTGCTCCTCTGGGGGACTGAAGCTCTCAAACGATTCAGGGAGATACCAGCATACTGACTAAAAGGTGAGTAAAGTGTGTTTGAGCATCCCTCCCTCCCCGTGATCAGCTCTCAGACACCAACAGTTATAAACATCTACCTGCTGTAACCCACAGCATCTGCAGTCCAAGGCCCAGACCTGTGAAACACAGCTGTATGACCTGGGCTTGGTTTTACTGTAAAAATTGTTGCTCAGCTGTAGGAGAGTTCCTACGCTGAAGGTGTGCATGATAAGAAAGGAAAAGAAAGAACAAAGACAGAGGATAAATTTTTGAGGCAATACTAGTTACCAGCTCGGGGAATAAAGAGAAAAATAGCAATGTGAAACAATATAAAATGCTGAGAAAAAAAAATGCAGAGAACTGAAAGGTAGAACTCAGCAAGAGCCTTGTTCAAAGGCTGACACTCCCCCTGCCCAAAGGGTGTCTGGGCAGCAGAGACTCGTCAGGCACCTGCATACTAATGATTGGTCTAGTAACACATTAGTCTCAGATATTAGCCAACATACCTGTCTAATAAACATATTAACCAACAGATAATTGCGGTACACTTGTAAGCTCTGCGTGGCCCAAACCCAAAGGCAATTCAGCAGATGAAGGGTTACACTATACGAACAGGAATTCAGAATACCATTTTAGGGTTCAAAGGGCTAAGACATCCATTGACAAACTCAGTTTGATCTTTTTAGACACATTAACTTTTAAAAATGCTATCCTGACCAGTCTGGCCCAAATTCTTACCACCATGAAGGAGCTGACAAGGCATATAGGTAAGATTTAAAGCCCTGTGTCCGCTGTCACCTTGACTGTGGGCTGGAAGGATTCTGTGCATAGTGACAGAAGAGAGGACTTGACGGATTTCTGCTTCCACCACAGGCCATGTCATAGCCTTCCACCATAATCCATACATGTCAAAACTGTTTCCTATCAGATCAAATTGGCTCCTTACTCCTTAATATCATCTGCATTGGTGAGACAGATGAGCACTTTTGTATCTAACTGGTGTTAGAGCTGCACTGCAAACTTTGCCTTTTTCAAGGTAATGCTGTAAAGAAGCACCTGTAATAAGTAACAAGATGGTACAACATAGAGCAGTTTGCCTGGAGACTGTAACTTACGCAGTTGCTAAGAGAAGTGTCTAATAAATATGGTTTGAATAGAAATGCTAATGAAATAGAGCTGGACGCTTGTTATGTCATTTAAGACTACTGCATATACAGCAGTTAATCCTTCTCAGGATTCTCTTTATTGTCACTGAGGTCTATACCTGTTTTTACTGCAATTCAGATAAATGCTGTCACATGGCAGGAAACAGTGAACAAATGTAGTAGTGTAAGGTTACATTCAGCTGGACACCATCTACCTGAATGATTAATGGAAGGTGTATGCAAAAAGCCACTAAAACTCAGCAGTTCTGTCAAACAGCAAAAAAATCAATAAGAACACCACTGTCTTGGTCTGTTGTACTTTTGTGAGAAACACAAAGACAAATCAAGGATGTATTTTCAAACCTGCCAGGAAGTCGCTGCAAGACGAAAGCCTTTTATTTTTTTCCCACTGAATTATAGCTTCTATTAATACAATGGCATCTGCAGTAAGGACAGAATCTAATATGCAGCACTCTTCCCGTGCCTTTCATCATCCCTGAGGTTTTGACTGTATTCTTGTTCAACCTTTAGCTAAAGATCATTGCTACTATGCAATCAATTTTTGCTGGTCTCCTGGGTAAATGCTTAAGAAACATTTAACTGCAGGTACAACAAAAAGAGGGGCATTTTGGCACAAGGTATTTACATGTATGTGACATGTGCCATGTTCAGTTATCTTAGCCCATTGGGATATCCTGATGAAGGAACACTAATTTCTACAGGCAATTGACCACACGCAAGACCAGCTTGTTTATAGTTCATGGCCAGCCGTGTGGGACGACTTCGCTGGGACACTAGTGGGGAAGCAGCTTTTGTCTTAAGTCTCTGAACCAAAACCAACTGACACTTCAGGAGATATAGAGAAGTGTCTAAATTACCCGGCCGCTATGCCCAATCTATTTTCAGCAAACAAACAAATCAAGAGACCGAGTGTTTCAAACTAAGGAGCTCAAACCATATTGGGAAGTACCAAAGACAGCTAGCCTCTAATCCTGAGAGTAAATGTCAACAGCTTCAGTACTGGCTTTATCAGAGAATGAAGAAAACACTATCTGTGATTTTTTTCCCCAAATAAAAGCTCCCAGTCCAATATGTTGTGAGATTTGTAAGATCAAATGAATGTTTTCTGAGAACTCTTGAAAACATTCACAATGCAAGAAGCTTCCCAAGTGCCATATGAACTCATTCTGAGGCCAATGTATTTACCAGAAAGACATAATGGATTTGTTCTTTAATCTTCTCTTTGAAATATTACAGTCATAGAATTAGTGGAAACAGTATAATGTCTCTTTGCTGACTAGCAGTATATGAATAAGCAAAGCTTACAATCTGAATTCCTGTTCAGCAGTTTTTAATGTTATTCAGAAGTAAATAAGGGTCAAATCCAGCATGATTCACTAATTCACAGACATAACAAATGCCTGAATAGTTCAATGCACTCTAATGAATGCAGGTTCCAGTGACATCTCTTACTAAGATAATGTGCTCAACATAAAATAAATGATATTGAGAGTAATATGTCAGTATAAATACCAGAAGGCTGCATCCATATTCTGAAGCTACATTTGTAATACAGATTTCTGCTTCTGAACACATTCAGACATACAGTGTAGCTCCTGGAAACCGAAGAGGACAAAAGCTCTTTGAAGAACTCTGTATGAATGCTCCTGACCTAGAAACAAAGAATAAGTGAGGAGCAAAGAAGCTTCTGCAGTGTCATGATTTGATTCATAAATTAGATGTAAATTGTGCTTGCCGTACTTGAAGCAGACTCTACCTGCACTGGTCTGTTGCCAGTGTTAACTGACTGCTAACCACTTTTCCAGAAGCCTTGTTGACAAAGGTGGCCACAGGGCAGAATTAAAACTAACAAGAGGTATACAGTAAGCTCAGTGGCTTCTGTGTATGAAATTCTCAATCTCCTTGGCAGATTGTTGACATTTCAGTATAAGATGGAATTCACATCACTTCATAGAATTTGTCTAATAAGATTAGATAAATTTTCTAAGCTGATATAATCAGTAAAGAGAATATAGTCTTAATTGCAAGTGGAAAGAGATGGAAAACTCCAAGGGGTGATATATTCTATCCTAAAATAATAATTCTTAGGTGGAATAAATTGCTGTCTGGAGATATGCACTTCTCTCCATCATTTGGTTCCAGCTAAGTTAATGTTTCTGGGAGATGTCTTCCACATCTCATATGTTTAATTACATGTGTAAGGCCTCTAGATGAACACAGTGGGTAACTGCATTGCAGTGATACCATGACTATTGTAGATCCTATAAACCCTGTTTTGCTTTCATTTCTAGAAGAATGTTTAAGATGACTCAAGATGAGAAGGAAATATTGTGTCACTAGTAAATAATGGAGTAGTTAATAACTTTAATAACCTTTATGACAATTCAGGAAAATGGGTATGGTTTTTGATCCAAGATGAGAAGCTAACAACCTCGTCTAAGGCTTACCCTTGCTTACAAAAAAGCAAGGGAAAAATTAAGAAATAAAACCAATTTTGGTATTGCTTTTGATTGTGCAAACCTGTATGTTTGGCTAAATATGAAAAGAAAGAAAAAGACCTTTTGTTAGTCAAACTCTTCATCAAACAAAAGCACTGTATTTCTCCTTACGAAGGACTTTTTTTTTTTTTTAATCACCTGTGTTAGCAGAATGTTTCCATACCAATTCATGAAGCAGTGATCAGACCACAGAATCCCAGAGTTGCTGAGTTTGAAATACACCATTAGGAATTTTTACACACTAAGAACCCTCTGAGCCTTTTCTTCTCCAGGCTGAACAGTCCCAGCTCTCTCAGCCTCTTCTTGTATGGCAGATTCTCCAAGCCCTTGATAATCTTTGTGATTCATCAGTGGACTTGCTCCAGTATGTCCAGCTCTCTTTGATACAGGGAAACCTAGAATTAGACTCAGCACTCCAGGTGTGTTTCACCAGGGCTGAACAGAGAGGAAAGATCACCTTTCTTGACCTGCTTTATTCTGACAACGTCAATTTTTCTTTTTTATATATATATATATATATATATATATGAAAACAAATATATATTGCAGGAAATGTTTTCGACAAATATGATATTTTGCATAGTGTGACAAAAAGGATGTTCTGAAGCTTTCAAATGTAGTACTTGGAAATTAAAAGAAAAAGTTCATAATTAATCTGAAAATTATTTTACATGTAGAAACTTTATTTACAATAAAAATAACAAATAAAAAGAGAAAATTTGAAATAAAATATATTGATTTACCTTACCAGAATATTTTGAATATTTTTATTTTTTCTCCTTATTCAATATATGAAACTTATTTGGAATTCTGTAAATTATAACAAGATAAAAAAGGTATTCACCTGACAGACTTTATAAAATATTGTTAGTAAATAATTTCTGCCAGCTTTAGTTATATAATAGAAACCAGCTGACTACTCAGAAACCATACATTTTGTACCTACAGGTCACCAGGGCAAATGAGAATGCTAATACCAGTAGGAACCACATCCAGGGGACCTCTTCTAGTCTTGAAAAGACACAAAAGCTCAGGATTATTCTGTAGCTAAAGGCAATGAACTAAGTATACTTATTTTGAACTTAGCTTTCCACCCAGATTCATGTATGATTGAGCTCTTTGAGTCAGTACTGTTTGCTGGAGATTGTTTATTGACATAGTGGAGGAGGCTGCTCTGTCTGATGTTAAAAGGTTATCATGAAAAAAACCAAGAAATACTGATTCTTCACCACTACAGAAAGAAAAAAAAAAGCAAAATATTACATCTCTCAACCCATACTACAAGGAAAACACCTGCTACATTCACAGAACAGTCTGGTCCTCATAGAATGATCATTTACAAATAGATTGTCAGTTCGGTACTTCTTGTTTCACCACAAAACATTCAAGCTTTATAAAATGGTGCATAAGTTCAAATGCTGCTGTCTAATTTTCTTCTTTTTTTTAAATAAATCTTACTTTTAAGAGAGGTTCTTTTATTCAGTAAGTGAAATTTCTGATCTACAATAAAACTACCGAAATGACAATAAAAATATTATTACAAAGTTCCATCATTGTGATACAATAAAGGGAGAAGAATTTTCCATTTAATATATGCACTGTATTGCCTAGCATTGGATAACAATTGAACTGATTTACTCTTTTAGAGAGATTGTTCATTAGTTCTGAAGCTAACCCATGGAAAAGTTGTCAGCAACATGATTTTATGAAACAACTTGCATTGCACGTTAGTATTCTTTCAGGTGGTCTGTATTCAAGAAAATCATCATCTATTCACAAAAATTTCACAATGATTTCCCCCTTTGTTCATTCCTTTTGTAGTTTATCAAAACTGATTTTATTATGACATACTTTGGTGTTGTCACGTCTTTCACGACAAACCTGCCATTTCTTTTATACTCCTAGAGAGTCTACTGCAATGGCTGAACAGATGCTTACATTTTAGAGGATAGTTTTTTCAACTTTCCTTTGACTCTTTGGATTTTGTCTAATAAAAGCTCATTTATAAACATTTCTGATAGTACCTGAATTCAATGAGACTCTTTTTCTACCAGAGTAGAATATGGTGTAATTGTTGATGAAACGTCAGTAACCTCACAAATGGGAAGGATTTGAGGTTTTGTGTAAGTAATCCTGTATTGAAAACAGAAGTGTTTCTGAATGTCTGTTGTAGTCCTAGGAGTAAGACTCATTTATTTTTCTTGTTATTATACCTCCAACTGCCAGCTCATTTCTCAAATAAGACAACTTAATAGATGTCAATGCTGGGGATTTAAAATTCATTGTAAGATTTATGATTCACACTTACAGGGTAAAGGATGGTCACAAAAGTCAAAATAACAAGACACCCCCACCCCCATTCAGGGAAGAAGCAAAATTTGACAGAGAGCAAAAGTTAGCTTCCTTTTAACCCTAACACCACAGAGAAGTTAGAGGTGTTAATACAATACATGTATCTCATGTCATTTAAAGTTTGCCTATGTTGTTGAAATTACAATTTATGTTTGAGGTTTTTTTTTATTCTGACTAACATTGTAAATACATGGATTTCTTTCTTTGCTTTGTTTATTGACTCCACATCCTACAGCCAATTTTTGTTCAGTGCACTATTTTCCATGTAGTTCTTAAGAATAGGAAAATAAAATAGGAAGTAGTAGAGTTCTTTTTTATACCTAGAATGAGCATTAGATTCGATGAAGGAAGAAAGTCTCCTATAATTTATTTCAACATGATTAAATGAGTACAGCAATTCATTTAAATAGCACTCAAGGAGATGTGAAAATGTTCACTCCCTTAAGAAAAGGAAAATTTTCTTCATGTGACTGGCTTTCCAAATGACTGAGACTGCTACTGAAGTGTGTGTCATTATGAGGTAGGATGCAAACAGTGCAAAAGGAAACAAAAGATGGAGCAGTCAGCTCTGACCTCATTGAAACAAAGCTGCTAAGTGAAAAATGCACTCCATGCCTCTGGTCGCACAATTCTGTTTTAAATGAAGACAAACATACTGTGGGGGCTCCAAATTTTTTTCTTTTAAATTGAAATCTGCACATAGCATGCAAATGTGTTTCCTATGGTGGAATAGGGAAGAATTTCTTTCCCAAAATTACTTTGATTTTACGAGTATTTGAGGAAGGGGTGGAGGGGGCTCCTTAGGGAGGCAGCAGGACAGGGACCTGTCCCACCACCTTTTGACACCAGCCCCCAGCCAGTGAGCAGGGCAGGCTGGGGGGCAGCTAAGAAACCCCTATATCTTACGTACCATAGTTAAAGAACCATCTTTATTTGAAGAGCACTTGAACTGAACTACATTAAAGAATGCTTTGCACGAGGATTTGAACACAGATTCTCTTCTTGTGAACTTAGTTGTTAACTAAGGGGATTATACGGTAAATAGTAGCTGTTGCCTTTTATCAACCAGGTAATAGCATATTGAAAATAGAATATACAAATTAACAACAGCAATTGTTATATACTGTAGGCAGGAAAGAAAAAAGTGAAATGAAAAATATAGAACACTTTGTTCTTATAAGGTTCAGTATAAACAAAACTAATTTTGATTGATACCTAATTAAAACGTGACTCTGTATAGAACATACAGGGTAAAAAACTGCCAGTAACTTACTTTTAGTAACTGACTTTAATTCCAGTCGTAGCCTGGAATTCATCTTAATTCAAGATTGTTGATTTATCTCCAGGGCCCAAAGATACCTCTGTTGAAATGCAACTTGCTGGTGAAGTGGTAAGAGACTCTACTCTCTGTCCTCTTTTTCCACCCAAGCTCTGTCTTTGGCCATGATCATCATATTGGACCCACCATCATTAGCAGTCTACTGCCATTTGGGCAGTGTATTGGTTTTATGTGGCAAGGTTTTGGTAGCGGGGGGGGTTACAGGGGTGGCTCCTGTAAGAAGCTGCTGGAAGCTTCCCCTGTGTTCGAGAGAGAGCGAGCCCATACCAGCCAGCTCTAAGACGGACCCGCCGCCGGCCAAGGCTGAGCCAGTCAGTGATAGTGGTAACGCCTCTGTGATAACATTTTTAAGAAGGAAAAAAAAGTTGGGACAGGGAGAAAACAGCCCCAGAGAGAGGAGTGAGAACATGTAAGAGAAACAACCCTGCGGACACCAAGGTCAGTGCAGAAGGAGGGGGAGGAGATGCTCCAGGCGCCGGAGCGAAGATTCCCCTGCAGCCCGTGGGGAAGACCCTGGTGAGGCAGGCCGTCCCCCTGCAGTCCAGGGAGGTCCACGGTGGAGCAGATCTCCACCTGCAGCCCGTGGAGGACCCCACGCCGGAGCAGGTGGGTTCCCGAAGGAAGCTGTGACCCCATGGGAACCCTGCGCTGGAGCAGGCTCCTGGCAGGACCTGCGGATCTGTGGAGAGAGGAGCCCACGGAGCAGGGTTTCTGGCAGGACTTGTGACCCCGTGGGGGACCCACGCTGGAGCAGTGTGGTCCTGAAGGACTGCACACCGTGGAAAGGACCCATGCTGGAGCAGTTTGTGAAGAACTGCTAAAACATTCAAGTTCCTAGCTTAGCTGGAAATTCTCTTGAAGTACCTTATATTTATAGTAGTAAACAAAAAAACCCCAACCCTAAACCCAGTATTTCAGGCCGTAACTATACATAGAACTCAATAAAAATAACTCCTGAAGTGTCGTCTTTATTAGAATGCCATACACTGACTGTGCCACTGTAAAAATCACCTCTGAACTGGTGCAGAGATCTTTGACCAGTACCAGATGTCAGAGGGATGCCTGATTCATTCCTCCTTTTTCCAAGGTTTAACTTTTGCATTGGTAATTCCCTGAGAGGACTATGTCTTTTTCCACTTTCAGTGAAGTTAAAAATAGGATTGTTAATGTGAATTTCTTCTTTGAAAGAAGAGGAAAAAATATGGAAAATACTACTAGAAACTTAGGGGTTTAGTCACAGGCTAAGGCACCTGCTTAACATTCACAGTATAGTATTTTATAGTAGTATACAGGAGGCTTAGAGTGCACATAAGTTTAACATCCTGTGGGAATGGAATCACAGCAACTTTTCTTTAAGAGTGTATCTATTACAAATACTATTATTTATACTTTATGTAAAAATATCTTTTAAAATTATGCTGCCCTTATTCTTATCCACACAGTCTCACATCTGACCTATGTATTTTTCCCTGTTTGGTTATCTTTATTTTATATAGGATATTCATCATTATTTTAAAGTGGAATTTTCCATGA
Organism: Haliaeetus leucocephalus; assembly: GCF_000737465.1. Classification (NCBI taxonomy): domain Eukaryota; kingdom Metazoa; phylum Chordata; class Aves; order Accipitriformes; family Accipitridae; genus Haliaeetus; species Haliaeetus leucocephalus. Next base: position 1,250,113 of record NW_010972886.1, read on the forward strand.
ATGGATTTAACCCACATTTCCCCAAACAGGTCATAATTTGACATGGAGGGAAATGATTTAAAAACAAAATTACCAACAGCATAGTATTCTATTTTATTATAAAGACTAACATATTGTCGTTATAGTTGAACAGAATATAGCTGTTCTCATATGAATGTTCTCAAAATAAGAAAAAAATCGCACACACACTCAATAAAACCCAAAGTCTTGCCCTCATCAGCAACAAAATTGTCCATTGCTCAAAAGCACAATGTTCTGTGAGAGTTAGATTCAGTATGGATCCTGCTATAATAATTCCTTAGTTACACATACAAAAAGTTCCAACGGAAGATACTGAGAATGGTTTACCTCTCTACAGCCAAATCAGGAACAAGTGATCTGTACTACAATATAGATTTCCAGGCAGAATCAGAGACTTGAATTTTACGTTTCTATATCCTGTACAAGCACACAGATCCCCAGGCTTTTAACACTTCTGTGCTGAATAAGTCTTTCACTTTAGTGAGAAATTTAATTCTTGCTGAAGTTAGTCTACCTCCTGAAAGTTTTCAATTTAAGTAGAATTTTGGACAAAAAAAATAAAACAAAAATATTGAAAAGTCTCCAGCTCTAGCTGTCATATAATTTTCTATATGACTATTTGTAAGTGTACATGTATAAAAGATGTCAGAAACCATTTAAAAATATGTAAACTTTTAGATTTCTGAATCTGACTTTCCACAAACAGGAAATATCCACAGCTTTTCTCCAAGACGTTTCAAATTAATGTTCCAAATTCAACCAGCTGAAGAAGGGTAGTTTGCATAAACTTATCCAAACAATTTATTGAACCAGAAATCTGGGCTTTCTATTTTTGCTTTTTATTTCCTAGAAGCAATCCTATTTTAGGATTAAAGGGGGGAAAGGAAAGAAAGTTTACATAGAAAACATATACACATTCAAATAAATTAAAGTATTTACAAACAATCTGGATACAGTAAAAGACTCCAAGATTTCTAGCAGGCTTAATTAATAAGACTATTGCAACAAAGAGTCAATTTACCCCCTCAAGCACAGCATAATGTTCCCAAGTCACTTAATCAGAGCCATAAAAAGATTATGGAGAAGATCAGATAATTTTAATGATCTTCATTACTTCTGAAAAGCTGATCTAAGTAAGACAGATATCTCTATAGATCAAATGATACCACCAGTTTCCAAATTTACCCTCTTCTGGTGACTGAGACCCTGAAATGGTTCTTTGCATTGCACTAAAAAATTGACTTTTAAGGCATAAATTCATTTGTGATTTCAATTCTAGTCCAAGCTCAATTCCAATTCAGAAAGTGAGAGTACAAAAAGATCACGTGGCTTCCTCAATAAATTAATTCCATATCTGCATTCAGAACCATGGTCGTAACTTTTTAAGCTAGTCACAAGCATATACTCAATTATTTTTTAGTCTTGTTTACACCTTAAAGAGAATATACCTGAGAGCAATAGAGTGATTTAATCCATTTTATTTTCTTTCTTCTGTACCATTTAGGAAATTGAGCTGAATTATAGAACAAAGCAACTAATGATTAAATACCTCCACTTTGGGTGACTAACTTGAAACATTTCTTAAAGCCCTGATTGTCAAAGTCAGAAAATCAACATTTTTACCAAATACAAGTGCCTTCAGAAAAGTTTGTTGATAACCCAAATAGTGAGATGCTAAATAATTCCTAATCAGAATTTTTGGGTTTTGTGGTGGTTTTTTTGTTTTTGTTTTTGTTTGTTTGTTTGTTTGTTTGCTAGATTTTGGTAGATTCTAAATGCACAAGTATATCTAAAACAATGAGGTTGCATAGGTGACCTGACATCAAGATCTGGAGTGGCAGAGATTTGCAAACATAAGTGAGGATCTAATTTATCAGTATGCGTGTTAAATAAACTCATGAAGAAATTGAGCTTGGTGAGCCACAGGTGATAAATGATCCATATGACTATATACCTAGACAGAGATCAGTTCATGCACTGAAGTGCTGTTGATTGAAAGAAGATAGAAAAAGCATGAGAAAGAGAGAGAGCAGTTCAGATAACAGCATATTAAAGGTCATACGGGATGTTTATGACAGAGCTGGGAAGTAAATCACTTATCTTTGTTCTTTGGAAGAGAAGGTATCTGTCCACGCTTCCAGGCCAGGAGCAGGTACCAGCATGGTGATACCAGAGGCCTCGACCCACTTGCTTGGGTGATCTCCTTCTAGCCAGGGAAACCACCACCACCCCAGTTACCCTGACTGTTAAAGCAGGTTTGACTCTCACGGTATTGTCAGAACAGGGTGGTTTATTTTCCTGATTAAGGTGTGGTGATCAAGTTTGAGGCTGCCCACAGGTACTCTTAGAGCATTGATCAGATTATTCACATACCTCATTACCCCTCCCATTTCTTGACCCAGCTCTTTGCTGTCTTTTCTTCACCCCAGTCTTCTCCTAAATAAACAATACTTCTTCCCATTGATCCCACATTTGCTGCATCTATATCCAAGTTTGGTATTTGTAATACCATTACCGAGGCTATATCAGCCTTATATGATACAACAGATTCTGTTACATGGGTGCTGTTAGCTCACAAGGCTCTACTCCCCAAAAGTGGCTCTTCAGGTACCTCTGAAGTTTCACCTTTTCTCATTTGTTACCTGTCCTGTCCACTGGTTTCACGTGTGACATCCACATCCCGCTCAGTTAGTTTTACTGTGGGCCAGGGTGTCGCTGGGGACCCAGTCATTCACCTGCAGCTGTAATTTCAACCACCTGCTCACAGGTTCAGTTTTCCCTTTATTCCTACACATGGCGATGGAAGGAAAAAGAGAGAGCTCAGTGCAATTCTGAGTGGATTCAGAATTGAGTCCCGATCTTCTCTGTCAGCTGATTACACCTTGTCTAACTTCACAGAGATACAGTGAGCACAGGATCTTACCCTGTCAACTTCACATTTCCTTTTCAGAGTACAGCTCTACTGCTGAGGCCAAAATCTGTCTTTGGAATTAGACTTTTGGCTCTCATTGCTATCAAATAGCAGCCAGGCTGAAGTATCTAAAAGGTTTTGCACCCATGCAGACTAAAAGAGAGAGGAGAGAAATTATATAAATATAGATTTTGTCTGACCACGATGCTATGCTATTTGTATGTCCAAAACAGGGAGATAATTTTTGCCATTAATAATGCATTTACAAACTTAAAGGGCTATGTAGGTGCTGGACATAGCTATCATAGGGCTGAAGCTTTTGTATATGACACAATCCAGTACTCATTGGAATAACATCACAACACAAATTCAATATGCAATAGGTTGAACACCATAGCACATATCTTCAATACTCTTAGGCATTACAACAGTACCTTGGTATTATGGTGATTGGCATTCTGGGTGTCCAAAACAGATTAATTACTCTGTTCATTGTGTTGAGTCAGTTTGCAATGCAAAGCAGTTGTATATTTGCTTTGGCTTCTGCAACCAATATTTAAAATAGAAACTGGGAAGCTGATGCAGAGAAATAACATTTTAACATTCAATTTCATTTTACTGCTTTGTCCCTATTTAAGCCTTCATTTCAGCAGTAATGAATGCACATAGCTGGTTTTTTTAGGATCTCCTTTCTTTAGCATAGAATTAAAATGTGCTCCTGTTGGAGCAGAACAAATATAAATTAAAAAATTAGGAAACAGAGTTCTTTTGCATCTCACATCTCTAAATCCCTAACACTTTATTAGAAGCCTCATTTACTTTAATAAAAGGCGTTCTGTAGAATTTAGATCTTCCAGTGTTAGTAATCAAAAGGATCCTGAAAAAAAGTCAGTATTATAATACAGTAGATAATGGCTATAAGCTAAATCACAGAGTTCTTGGCAAGACTCATAAAACAAATTTAGATGGACAAATTTTTTTTCCAGATTCATTCTCAAATCACTTCAAATTGACAACTACTGTCCCTCAGTGTTTCAAATCCTACCTTAACGTACGGAAAAGTTGTTGAGTCACACAGATGGGCAAATTTAAAAAATAACCCATCTCGGCAAAACCTCTAGTCTTCAAGATGGCACATTTTTATTCATGTGCTCTCTGGTGTGATCAGATATCAATCTTGTTTCTATTAAATCCCATGGTAAAATCAGTGGATTTTAGTTTTCTAACATGTAATGTTGATAAATGTGGGCCAAAAATATTCTGTGAAACACTTGCAAATACAGTAGTTGCAGTTCCTTCCAGTCATATTATAATAGGAATCAGGAAGTTATTTCCTTTACTTTTTTCCCGCGTTTGTATTGAAACCAGTAATGTAGCTGCAGGGATACTTTTGACTGCATTATGAAACAAGACCATAAAAATATTAAAAATACAAATTTTGATCAAGAACATATCTTTACAGACACTCTGAAGCCTCTGAGAAATCTTTTTCAAACATTTTGTGACCAAATATTATTTTTCAATTCAGTCAGTTCTTGCTGAGAAAAGCAGTATCTTCCCTATCATTCAGGAGAACTTGTTCTTATTTCTGATCAAAAGTCAAAAATCTCAATCCTGCTTTCTCCCACTGAAACAAACTGGATGTAAATTAGAGAAAAAAATACACTAGTCTAACTAGGTGCAACACAATAATAATTTACCAACTAGCAACCACCCAGAAATCAGATTGTTGGACTAGAAGTAGCTGAAAATTCATTTACACAAAATATTCATTCTATGTTTTTTGTTATGCAAATAGCAAATAGTTATACTTTATTTCAATGAACATCAGCTTGTGTTTTGAGTATTACTTATCACACATCCTACTAGTGACAGTATTAAAGTCAGTTCTTCCTAGCCTCTAGATAGGACATTTTAGAATCTCTGTGTCAAAACTGATAGCTTTAAGAAAAAAAAGAAAAAAAAAAAGACTTTTTCAAATTCTGTTTCTGACTATTCAGAACTGGAATTTATACTCTTTCTGTGTCACAAAGGATAATGACTATTTCATGTCAAATGTTATCCTCTGGTGTTGTGTTAATTGTAAGACACAAACCTAAGCAGGTTTTTCTCACGTGGTTTTAGGAATGCCACTGTTAACTTCACTCATATGTCTTGATCAGCATTTTCTGTGTCTTATAGCTATAGTTGTCACATACAATTGTCTGTGTAACAGAAATTCTCCAAATGATTTTGAAGTCCTCTGAAGAAGCAAAGTGCTCTTTGGGTGAAAGTTTAATCTTTTAATTTTTAGAGCTTTTTTTGTTTGTCTGTTTGTTTTCCTCAACTGTAAAAACTATTTTAAAAGCTGCCCCAATTTTACCATCTACTGCTGTACTCTCTTAGTCAATACAGATTTATAAGATCCCTTGTAATATTGTTCAAGTATCTCTTGGCTTCTTTAGAAAAGATGCTGTACATAGGTGAACTCAGGCAACTATCAATAGGCTTTATAAAACCTACAGTGGAATGGGAACCTCAGGTTTCTAGGTCTAGTCCCAAACTTCAGAATTTAAGTCAACTTAAAGAAGCATTAAATTAAAAGCAATCAGTGGAAGGCAACAGATTAGAACTGCTGCAGTACATGCAGGTAGAGTTGGCATTATATGGTAAAAACTGAACAGGGAGTAACAGACTGCAAAGGGTGGAAGGAAGTCCTTGATAGGTAAGGAAGAAGAATATGAAAAAGATTAACAAAGTTAATTACTTTTGCCAGTATGTTGAATAGAACTGTGTAATTAGCATGAAATGGAAGGGTCTAAGTCCATGGCTGGTTCAGGGTAGGGTTAAACTGACCACACTATTATTGCTACTTTATGCTTTACACAAAAACAAATTCATGATTTCTGTGTTACACTTCACTGCTGATGTAGCCAAAGTGATGCTGTATTAAAAAGGAGGGTGCTATGCCAAACTGTGAATTCATATCACTGTGTAACTAGGATGAAACAGCATTCACCAAGGAGCACTTATGACTGAAAATTAGGAGTTTTCCAGAGAAGCTCTGGGAGTACAATGCACATTTTTCACTAAATGTTAATGGGATTTGGGTACCTAACTGCATTAGTGACCTTTGAAAATCCCTATCAAAGTGACTGAATTGCAAACAAAAAATACAGAATTTCTCATTAATCTCCACTGTTGTGGTAGTAGACTGGACGGTAGCCAGTATTGTAGCCATCTTTAAATGATGTGTTAGGGGTGAGCCTGAAAATTGTAGACCAGTGAACATGACTTAAGTATTAGGTAAATTAGCTGAAAACACATTTGAAGAGACTTATAAAACACACAAATGAGAGTAATACAACAGAAATCAGCAGAGCTTCTGTAAAAGGAAATTGTACTGCTTAAGCCGCATTTTGTTCAAAAGCATTGAAACAATAATGGATAAAGAATTGTTAAATGTAATTTAGTTGGACTTCAGAAAAGCCCCCTGGAAAAAGTCTGTCCCAAAGATGTTAGCAGGAAAAGCAGGTAGTGTTGGGGAAAAGTGTAATGTTTAATAAGTGTGCTGACATGAAAGCACAAATTTCATAGAATCATAGAATCACAGAATGGTTTGGCTTAGAAGGGACCTTAAAGATCATCTAGTCCAACCCCCTTGCCACGGGCAGAGACAACTTCCACTAGACCAGGTTGCTCAAAGCCCCATCCAACCTGGCCTTGAACACTGCCAGGGATGGGGCATCCGCAACTTCTCTGGGCAACCTCTTCCAGTGCCTCACCACCCTCACGGTAAGAAATTTTTTCCTAATATCTGATCTAAATCTACCCCTTTTCAGTTTAAAGCCATTATCCCTTGTCCTATCACTACATGCCCTTGTAAAAAGTCCCTCTCCAGCTTTCTTGTAGGCCCCCTTTAGGTACTGGAAGGCTGCTGTAAGGTGTCCCCAGAGCCTTCTCTTCTCCAGGCTGAAAAACCCCAACACTCTCAGCCTGTCTTCACAGGGGAGGTGCTCCAGCCTTCTGATCATCTTTGCGGCCCTCCTCTGGACTCACTAGAGCAGGTCCATGTCCTTCTTATGTTGGGGGCCCCAGAGCTGAACACAGTACTCCAGGTGGGGTCTCACAAGGGCAGAGCAGACAAGGGAGAATCACCTCCCTCAACCTGCTGGTCATGCTTCTTTTGATGCGGCCCAGGATATGGCTGGCTTTCTGGGCTGCAAGTGCACATTGCCAGGTCATGTTGAGCTTCTCATCAACCAACACCCCCAAGTCCTTCTCCTCAGGGCGGGTCTCAATCCACTCATCACCCAGCCTGTATTTGTGCTTGGGATTGCCCTGACCCATGTGCAGGACCTTGCACTTGGCCTTGTTGAACTTCATGACATTTGCATGGACCCATCTCCCAGGCCAGTCAAAGTCCCTCTGGATGGCATCCCTTCCCTCCAGCATGTTGACCGCACCACACAGCTTGGTGTCACTGGCAAACTTGCTGAGGGTGCACTCAGTCCCACTGTCCATGTTACTGACAAAGATGTTAAACAGTGCTGGTCCCAATACTGACCCCTAAGGAAAGCCACTCGTCACTGCTCTCCACTTGGACATTGAGCCGTTGACCACAACTATTTGAGCATGACCATCTAGCCAATTCCTTATTCATGAAGTGATCCACCCATCAAATCCATGTGTCTCCAATTTGAAAGACATAGTGGCTATTAAAAGTAAATATTTTCAAATATATCAAAATTGATAGAAATCAATATTGGAAATATTGTTATGCTATTATCTAAGGAGTTGATGGGTCCCTGTCTTGGCATTTTGGTCATCCAGCTTTAAAATTGCATAGAAAAGGCCTGCAAACACAGAAACATGCAAACAAAATCTCAGGCCTCATGATTGTCACTATTTTCATCATGCTGTAAGATAAATTTTGAAAGGCAATGACTCTAAAACTGCCAAAAAATAAATAATTATTAGTAGAAAAAGAGTAATTACACTGTATTTTTAGCTTTTTTTGCCAATTTCTGTACTAGCAAATTTCTTGAGACTATTCGCTGTCGTTGAGACCAGTATCTGCCAAGCACCTATATCCTTCCTATTAAACTTTTACAGACTCCAAAAAAGAATAGCATCTAACTTTTCTATTGAATATTCTCTGCTACATCTGAAACTATGCCTGATAATTTTTTCAATTATAGTTCTTATAGGACAAAAAATGTCAAGGACTTTTCTGACAATTTGATAATGTAAATACCCAAGTTCCAGTGCCCAGGAAAGTTCCTTAACGTTTCTTAGTTGACTAGTATAGAAGTGGCCATTATGTATGACTGCGGTTCAGGTTCATTATTAGAAAAAATAAATTTAAAAATAAAAATAAAAAAACCTCCACCAGAATGAACTACTTGGTTTGCTCCTTCCCTGTGTCATTTGTGAAGATTCAAGCAAACATCAGGTGGTGACAAAGTTGCTACCAAGTCAGAACAAAATGCCAAGCTTGCATTCACCTAGAACTGGTGTAAATGAATATAAAATACCTACATCCAAGACAAGGCAAGATTTATACTTACAGTAAAAATTTCATCTGCCACTATGCCAGTCAGAATACAATTATAAGGCTACCGGCCACCTCTCATCGGATAACAATTGATCATTCATTAAGTGTATTTAGAAACAAGTTTGTCCGTTATGAATAAGCCCCAAACTGTGTATACAAGGATTGCAGCTCCTTCAAGCCATGCAGACTCAGAAGTGGCACAGTCACTTGAAGACTCAATTTACCTAGGCCTAACTCTGAGGCCAAACTGGCTCCTGTGAAGTACAATGTAGACATGCATTTGGAAATCCAGTTTAGCTGAAATCCATGAAGTTTGTGGGTTTTGCAATGAGGCACAGCTCTGAACCAGAAATGCCGGTCAAGACAGACCAGCACTGTTTTCCTGTATAGAGAGAGCATCATCTGTATGCATCTTGAGTACCACCCACATCTGGATCTGAGGGTCAGACAGTTTAAGCTCTAGGAGGGCCCATTACACAAGACTGAATCTCAGTCCCTGGAAGAGCTGTAGAGACACAGAGCTTAATTCAGTTGCCTAAAGATTGCTTTCCAGAGGCATTAGTGTGACTAAGACATTTAGCAAGGGAAGCAGATACGACACTGAAGTGAGCAGAGATCTGCACTTTTCTGAAGCAAGTAGGGTACTCTATTAAATTTTGTCTGGCACTAGATGGAATAAACAACAAAGCCGTTTCTACACATTTGAACTGAGCCCTAGAAATCAGTATATAAGCAGCAGCAGGACTGTGACCACAATCGCTTTCAGCACACTTTCTCAGCAGACTAAGTACACTTGCACAAATGATATAAAAGGCTTTTGTGAATTGGACCCTCCATTTTCAAAGCTAAGCACTTTTTTCCGTTTACAAATCCCATTCATTTATTGCCAAGAGAAAAAGTCACACATGCTCTTACATAATTTAGCATCTTCATTTGCTTGAGTGAATTATTTAAAAAACAAATTTAATTTCACATTTTATTTTGCCCCGAAATAAATTTTTGAGCACAGTATATCATACAAATCTAAGTTCCTTTTGTCAGTGAAAAAACACATCATCATATTAAATGCCAAAATCTTTCAAAGCACATCTTTCTTCTAACAGAAGAACTTCTAATTAACTCAGACATAATGATACATCACCTTACAGATGTAAAATATCCCATCTGTCAGCCTCTTTTTTTTTTTCTTCACCTAATGTTGAAACCTATGAGGCCAAGAACTCCCACATTGCCAGCTGACAAACTGCTTAAGTTTCAGCACAGCGGTTTCTGTGAAGGTGCTATTCTACCCTTGTGCTTCAAATCCCACATCTGTATTTCCTATACAGTAACCTTTTTACTGTTCTCTACAAATTTCTGACTTTCAGTGCATCTGAAGAGTACATCTTGTAATTAGGCCAGAAAAAAGGCACTTTATTTTTAAATTGTGTGTCAACACAATTTGCAGTCCTACAGACTTTCTGTTCTTCACTTACACAAAATATTCCCACCTGCTTTCATAAGAAAATCTTCAGCTCCCTACTCCTTTTGTGCTGAGAATCTTGTAATTTCTATTTGCCACATGCCAACAAGAACATGCAAAAATACTAGCTTATGAAATGAAATAATATAGGTTCCCTATTAATTTATGGCTTATTATTAAACACATTCAGACATTTGCATACCTTTTCAACAAACTCCCTTATTGCACACAGCAGACTTCCATGACATATGTACTCACAGTGTTCATTTGCATGCTTTTATTAGAAAATTCTTCTCTGACTACTATAGACAATTTGTTTCAGTTGGATATTGAAATTTATAAGCTTTTTAAAGTTGGTTGTTAAAGGAATTTGTTGTTTCAGTGAAGAATTCAGGGTTGCATTTCAGCAGTATAACGTTTAGGTAAGCTGGACTGCGAGAGGAAATTTATCCATGCTAACTTCCAGTCAGTAATCTTTGTAGTGTTTGTAAGGAAGACAGAGACACTTGATCAGTCTTTAACTTAATTTCACATATCCAGAAATTACCTTACAAAAAAGAAACTAAATTTTGAGGGTTGTTAATTCTATTGAGCTATATAAGCTTCTCTCTGTTAAATGCTTGACAGCCCAGTGTTACTCGTTCTTACTCAGGTACGTAGCAGTTAGAGGTAAATAAGGGGCCCATTTCCAAGTAAGTCTAGAATTTTCAGCACTAGCTTAGTATTTTGTCTAGTAGAAGATTTAAACAACATGACTTTTGCTATTGCTGTTGGCCCATCCATTGTTCATTGCCCTTCACAGCTTCTTAATCAGGAAGTTTTTCCCAAACCTAAGACTAAGTTCACTCATCAGGTTCCCTTTTTGTCTGGTGGAGAGATATAGACACTGTCAGTGTGTGTGATCGATTGAATGATCTGGTTTAGATATACAAGTTGGTGACATACATTACTTTAGTGACCCCTTATATATATTTGCTATTTCTCCATGGATGACATGGAAGACAAGGACGACTAGTTCAAATGAAAATCTGCCTTCAGTCAGATGAATCCTATGCAAAGTGTATGCACTGTGGCACATCAGCATATTTTTCAGAGTTTAGAGCAGTATCAATATATGAACAGAGATAATGCAGGGAAGTTATATAGGTGGAATATCAGCAGATACCAGGTGTACCCTTACAACATTTCAAATACTGCTTTGTATGTGGCATATTGTACTGAGTTTATAATCCCTTATGAAATGCATTCTTTGTGCTTGTTAAAAATACAATAGGCTTTTTCACAGGAGGAGGTACATTATTACTAATGTCCTCTCTATATAAAGGAATTATACCTTACATTGTTCCTCCTGGAGCATTGAAAGTCCTATGAAGGAAGATACTTCCTTTCCTTTATTAGAAAACTGTAGGAAAAAGAATGTAAAAAATAAATACACTTTCCACTAAATTTCTAAACTTTTACTTCATCAGTCCATCCAAACCAAATGTCATTCATGGTGATAATCTAGCATAAATTTCATGCTATTGTTCTGATGGTATTGTTTCTCTTCTAGGCAGTTATCATCATTTGGAAGTTGCTCTGGAGTTTGCTTCTTAAAATGGAAAAGGAAGTGCATATTCTGGAGAAAACATCAAAAAGCTAACTCACTACATGCTTAATTTCTAGCAGAGGCCATAACCATCTTCTCAGAATGAAAAAGTAAATTATTTTAGTCCATAACGTCAAATAATTGGAAGCAAAATATGCTCAGAACCTTCTGTTTGCATTTTGTCTGACATTTTGGGAATTAAAGGCATCCCTAAAGCAACATCAAAATGGATATATACAAGCTTAATGATTGCTAAAAGGATGATACTCAGGCACTGGAAAAATATAAAAGATTTATCTGTGGTAAGAATTTTTGGCAGACCTTGTAAGAACAGCCTCATATGAAAAAGGTTACTTTGTGGCCAGAAGATAAACTGAATGATTTTTAAACAGTGTGGGAAGAGTCCAGAGTGTGTACATAGTTGTTTTGCAAAGGCGACAACATAAGGCTTACTAGTACAAAATCAACATTATCTACATTAATAAAAATAAAAATGAACAAGGAAAAGGATATTTTTACTCTTCCATAGGTATAATTTTATCAGCAGCTGTTAGCGTGCTATTGCTCAAGAGAACCTGCATACTCAAAGTAGACACTTAAAAAGGAAATACATTGTTTGAGGAGGGCTGAGGTGATATGCTTTATCTCATGTATGAATAGAACTTTAGAGAGCAGTGAAAAAAGATTCTTCAGCAGCAGCATAAAAAGGTGTCTGTTTAGTTTGCCAATACATGTCACTAGAGGACAAAACCTACCTTATGTGGAAAATACAATATGTGACATTTCCTAGAAAGCAATCTAACAACTTGGAGAATACATCTGCATGAAATAGAAACTTACTTTACTTCAGTTTGTAGTTGGAAATTCTTGAACATAATCTGTTCAAGTTTATGGCTGCCATATGGCTTTCCTGTGATAAATTGCTAGAGTGCGTAATTTAGTAAGAATACACAAAACAAATCATACAAATTAAATCATGTAATTCCTAACAGAATATTTAAGATCGAGGCTACTGTTGGCAGATCAATGGTCAAGCATATTTAATTTTCAAACTAGCGGAGGATGTTTATATGGATCATTCTGATAGTTAATCAATTTACAATATATTTAGTACGCAGCCTTCCTAACATTAGAATGAGGTACTGTGTGAGCAATCCTCTTCCACTTCTGTTCAATACTTCTCTTTTGTACAAATTGGGTGCTTTAAAAACTACTAGAGATGTGATACCATTTTTTTCACCAAGAGCGTAAGGGATTAAGGGGATGTTTTAAGGGGAGAAAAACGAAAAATGTGGTACCTACATTTTGTCAGCAGTTTTGGAAACCCCTTCTTTGGTGACCTTAGCAAAGATTTAAAATTAGTTGTCTTTCCCAACTTCCTCTTATCCCTTTGGAGAAAAGTGAGTTTGAGACCAGGGCTGGCGTGGAGTGGGAATGAGGAAACATGGGTGAATCTTAAAAGCATCACCCCCCTCTACAAGCACAGGCATGACCAGGAGTTAATCACAGCAATCTCTAGGTGTTTTGATGAATGACAGGTAAACAGACAGATCCTATGCTAGAGTAATTTAATATAATATTTTGGAGAATGATGCCTAGAAAGATTATCATCCACAGCGTGTGGAGGGGGAACACAGTAGAGGGAATGACACATTTTTTTCCCCAAGAATATACTTGAATGATGCAGATATGTGTGGCTCTGGTGCCAGTATAAAGGAATAAGGCAGAAAGGAGAAAAGCAGCAAATAATCACATTCACTTTGTACAATTATGCAGCTTTGCTGGTAACTCTGTTAGAAATAGTTGGATCCCTGCTTCTGGTAGACTTTTTAAATAGTTCCTGTTAAGATGACTCAGATGTTTCTGAAAATTAGATTAGGGTAAGAATCATGTTGTCAATATACAAGCAATTATATTTTTAAGTAAAACCTTGTGCCTATAGTTTGGACAACGAACGTGAAATCTGGAGATGATGTCAGATGAGAATCAGGGAAGTTCCTCTGTTTCTGTGAATGCTGGTTTGAATTTCCACTTAATTAGTGAATTTATGACATTCTTCTTCAAGCTATTTATTATATTCCAAAACTCATGTAAAATGAGATAGTCCTATGTAACAAGATCACTATGACTGCAATATCAAAGTGCTAAATGATTTCAGGAAGTGTCCAAATTTACTGGCCTCCATAAGTTTAATTTAACTGGGTGTATTCAAATTACAAAATTATCTTTAACAGTATGACAATGTACTAATTTGTTCCCACAAAAGTCTTGCCACAGAGTAGTATAATCTCAAAGTGCTGTGGGAAGTGATGTTATTTTCCTGTCCTTTTTCACTTGATAATTTACTTACTGCTCAATAGAAAACAAAACTCTCCTTCCAAATGAAAATTAAGATATATATTTCAAAATGTCTATTTATTATGAATTATAATCAAAATCCAAAGATTTAACATTAGACTATAAGGTAGAATTGACATTCTGAAACAAAACCAATCATCTAAGAAACTACAGAATGTATTGTTTAATAACGGTCAGTCTAGCATACCTCGATACAGATAAGTCTTTACCCAATACTGAACACAAATAATGATTTATATTACGCTAAGCAAAGTCAATATAACTTGAAGCAAAATTCAAAGTCAAAATGAAATGTTTCATAGACTCATAGAATCATAGAATCATTTAGGTTGGAAAAGACCTTCAAGATCATTGAGTCCAACCATCATATCAATATGATCGAAACCAAGGAGACAAGCAAAAAAGTCCAGATAGGAACTTGTTTAATAGCAACTTCCCCCACCTCCCCCTTTACTGCAATAAATTTACCACTGCCGTGGTACACCATCCAAATGTACATCCAATACAGAATTACTGATTTTCTCACCGACTTTTCAATAGTATCTCAAATTGAATTACCACTGCATGTTTATACTTATCTATGTACTTTGTTTTTTTCAGTTATTTCAAATGCCTATTCATTACTGGGGGCACTTTAGAAGTATTGCATTATCTTCCACTGCCTCTTTTGTGTTTGTATTTTACTTTTATCACAGCATAGTAATCAGTTATGTAAAACTGAAGGCTTTTAAAACAATATTATTAAACTTTTATCAATGAAATGCACATTATAAACATAAGTGTAAATATAATAAAAAAGGAAAGTATAAAATCTAGGACAAAATAAAAATATAGGTCACTGTTTCTGACATGAAGCTAGAAAGTGCTTGAAAATGGAGTAATACTAACTGGGAGATTCAACCTAGAATAGATCCTGTTTGAAGAATAGCAGTAGATCAATAACTTTGCTTCCCTGTCAAAACTTTCATACAGTACATCCTCCCACTAGGTCTGAGATAATCAAAAGAATTTTTAAAAATTATTAAATTTTATTAACCTGTAATATCCCTGTACTATAAAGACAACAGAAACACTACCCTGCTAGTAAGCAGCTTTGTTATTTGGATCAGTTAAACTTGGAAATAAGGCATACTCCTTTAACAGTGGGAGCAATTAACCTAAGGAGCAGCCAAGCAAGAGAAGAGCTCAATTTTCCCATTTTCTTCTTCAAGACCTGGATACAAGAGGGTGTCCTTCTATGCTGTATTTTCTGTAGAAGAAACCTTTCTTCATCTCCCCTCCTGTACTCCTGCTATCTTTCATCTGACAACAGCTTTTCACCATCCCTGTGCTGCAACTTGCTGTCACCTCCAATATAAACAACTGCTGGACCTTTTTCTTCACTAAAGAATCACTAAAATTATGCAGGTTAGAAAAAAAGAGGAAAAATAATATCGGTGTCCCTATTTCCTGCCTGGTCACTGCCAGCAGTTGTGTAGACCCTACAGAGGGAGAAATGATCTCCAGCATGGGAACAGGAGGGACTGGCCAAGGTCAACAAGAGCTGACTACTGTGGGTTCACCCAAATACAAAATTAACCTGTTCTCAACAGGTATACTGTAGTGAAACACAAGTTATTGGCAGCTGCGTCAGCTATGAGGTCAGACCAAAAGATGTAGTACGCCACCTGACTTTAAAGCCTATCAATCCATGAAAGCCTTATGGGAACAGAGTACTTGACTGGCAATGCAAGGAGAGGAGTTTGTTACTCACTTGTCAAAGCTTAAATAATTAAATATTATTAACTGTATTTCAGCATGTCCCATTAGAATTGAAACTAATATTTTATCTTTGACAAAGAAAATCTATACTCCCTATATTGAATATTCAGGCCACTGGTGCTATATGCATCTCTCTCCAGTAAAATATCCATCACCAATATCATTTAGCCTCAGCAGAGAAATCTGAGTTTATTTTCTCATGAATATTATATTCCCCAAGCAGATATGAAATATACAGGCTATCAGAGTTAAACATGTAAAACCAAAGCTTTTTTTTTGTTAATTTTCAAAACTGGCGGTTATCAGAGGGAGGTAAATTCAAATAAACATAGAGATACTGAATCTTACTGCCTTCCAGTACCGTATAAGCCCTCTTCACTGAGGGCTGAATACAAACTGGATGTTGTCTATTTATAGCATTTACCAGCCTAACTGTATCAGTATCTCCTGTGAGTTTTCACTGGAAGAGTTATGCATCTGCGTAGGTGCAGTTTGACACCAATATAGCTGATGTCATTGCAATGAACTTGAACCAGCTGTATCAATCTGAGCATTTTTACAGCGTCTGTGATTACATTAAGGAGGGCAGGGAGTGTGTTGATTCTACCAGCAGCACTTCCAACTGTAAAGATAGCCCTAATTTCTCAGTGAGACCAGTTTGATCAGAGTGCAGATGATTGCTGATTTCATGTGCCATAAAAATCAAAATTCTGTTAAAGAAACTATTCAACGGTGGAAAAAAAGGAAAAGGCACAGAAAGAAAAGAAAAAAAGTAAAATAATATGGTCTTGTAAAAGGCCAAGCAAAATGTGGCAGATGATCAGGAAAGGAAATAACATTTATTTAAAATAATTTTTAATCTATAGCACCTTCAGATCAAAGAAGTTGGCTAATAAAGATATTTAAGCAACTAATGGAGAGTCTTAAAGCCCAAGTCTGAAGAGACACTAACATGGTAAGCCCTCTTCTCTTATCTCAGCAAAATCCCTGCTCAGAGGTGTCTACTTTCTGTTTTAGGTGTTCGCCAGAGCCGAAGCACATATCTGTTCCCAGAATGGTGTTGACACTTGACAGGACAGTGCTCCTCAGAGAGCCAGCTGTCTCCTGTTTTGGGGCCAGGACATGCAAGTTCTGCTCCCTGAGCTGTCAGGAGGCATCATCCAGTGGAGGGTAGGGTCAGCCAGCCCACCTAAACCTGTGGTTATAATTTCTTTTTAAAATACTGGCTTTCACAGGTAAAGGAGAATATTTAACTTCTACAGCCGTCAAACAAGTACAAGCCTGTGCACAGGACTCCCAGCTACAGGAAGGCCCCACTAGGATAAGACTGAGCACAAGTCACAGCTGTAGTGGATGGGAGGTGCGAAAGGCACTCAAGCTTTTGCGTCTGCACATCTAGCATCACCTTACTTCTACCCATTCTTCCCCCAATATGTAATCGCCCATAATCGGTATGTCCATTCAGGAAGAGAGACATCCAAGTTCAGCAGGGAGCTGCCCTCTCTTTTGCAGTTCAGACTGTGCCGTCTCCTCAGAGCTGTAGTGTTTTCCTGTAACATGGGGGAGATTGGTTTGTGCACGCCGGAGCTGAGCAGGCCTTATAAAATAGGTCTTCTGCATCCTGGGAGATTGTTGTAATGTCTGAACAATTACCTGATAGCAACATTGCCCCTAATCCCTGAATGAAGTACCAAGGTTGCAGCTTTGGGTGGGATTTCAACCAGGGGCCCTGCATTGCTAAGCTCTAGGCTAGGTCTGAAATCAGCCTTACAGCTCCTTACATTTCACCCTGAGGCACCTGACTCTTCTTATGTAGCTGAAAAATCTCACAGAATGTTCTGCAGTCCTCACCTGAGAGTAGGTCTCTGCAGATTTTAGGAGTGTAAGACCTTTACTGACGCAGCCCTACCTAACCCTAGACAACAAAATTATCTAAAAATGGCAGTGGTGAAGTATTCTGTAATGTGAAATGCTCCATTTATGATTTGGTTCACATCTTCCAAATACATGCCTTTGAGCAGGACTTCTTCAGCATTCAGAAAGGATAACGAGGTAATGATAGATTACTGGTTTTGATGTCTGTTTGGCTAGCAGCCACTAGCAGCGGTTAGGATCAAGAGAACGACAGATGTCCTTTATAATATATCAGTTACTGAGGGGAAGATCCCAGATCTGAAGCACCATAAGTCCCTTCAAGAGAAGGACATAGGGTGGAAAATATCACAGAGTTAGAATTAGATTATACAAAAAATGAATTTCAGATGAATACCTTAGGCATGTCTTTGATTTCTTGGGTCAGTCTGCTAAGTTTAGTTATAAAAGATGAAATCTAGTAGCTAGACTCCTGGAACAGATTGAAGTAGAATGAGTAGTCCGTTCAGGACAATAAGTAAAGCAGGTTTATCATAAAACTACAGTGTATGTCTAGATTTAGAAATTATTTGCTAGAAACAGTGTTGCTATGCTTCCCAGAGATAACCTTTCTCTCTTCTGCTTTTTCTGGGGGATACAGATGCTTTCAGCTGGCAGATATTAAACTAGGAGCAGCTGCATCCTCTTCACAAAATATTTTATTACTGACAACCAATATGTTTGTTGCCTGTCCTTCTTTCTTAAACAGACAACTGCATGCCTCTCAGCATGCAGGGGCTTGGGGCATACAATAGAGACCAAAAGAAAGAAAAACTGGCAGTCAAGACTGATGGGGATTATGTTGTTGTTTTGCCCTGTACCATAACCATAACTAATTGTTTACACAGATAGGCACAGAAGCAGAAGACATTTAGCATTTAACTTCGTTAAGGTAGGACATTTCCCACATAGTGTTTGCTTGTGCCCTGCCCACACTGTGGCTCTGGCCTCCAGAAGGGACTGCGCCTTGTCCTTCCTGTCCCTGTCAGAGACCAGGGTTTTCCTCTCTTCTCAGATGTCTTCCATAAGCCTTTGCTTTCTCATACTCAAGAGTTTAAATTTACAACAAATTTCATGCTGCTTTTTCCAAAGGTTGATTTAGGCTCTTTTGTTTTGGCAGCCAGAATATGTGAAAATCTCAGAATTTCTCATGGAGAAGAAAAACGGTGAGGGTTTTTCTTCAAGCAGAAGACTAGTTATAGAAAGTATTTGAATGGTAAAATAGGGCAAGAAGAAAAAGCAACTTGTAATTTGCCATAACTGACACCCTCAGAATTTTACTTTGGGCTTAGACTGAAGTGGCATTCAACAAGTTGATGAAAACTTTTCTTTTGAAACACTTCAGCCTCACTACAGAGAGTGTCAAAGCCCACTTAACACTGTGTAAGAGATATCTGTGGGTACTGATATGCCTCTCCACATGGAACAACAGCCTGCAGCATTGTGCAAAATTACTAACTTGGGTCCTGAACATCATACAGGTATGTTTGCTTATTTTCAATGGTGTGTTATTCTGCCAGCAAGACCAACCCTCTGTATGTAAACAGCAAATTTTATCTTCAGTATAATGGCCAAGTTATGCCATCAGTAATTTAACCCAGTGTAAAGTAACACTTTAATCCTGGACTATTGTCCAAAATTCCAGAGGCACCACAGTTTATATATCTATCTATCTATATATGTACAGTTTGTATATGTATACATGTATGTATACATGTATGTGTATGTATATGTATATATGTATACTCACACACACACAAAAATCTGACTAGTCATTGGGTTTGAGTCCTGAGTGGAAAAGTACAACGTGCCTCCACTGTGTTGGAGATGATACTTCTCTGGTACACTGTCAGATATCTTTTCCTGTTTTATGTAGCATATGACCAGGGATGACCATTTCTCACATGCAGATTTCTGTTGGTGTAAACCACAGTGAGTCAAGCTACACTCAGTTGAAGTCCATTTAAACAGTTCAGAGAAGTTGACATTTCACTCCTTCATGTTTCGTTTCTGTCATTTCTGTGAAGAGTAAATTTAACATTCTTTAGCAGTCTGATCAATTTGTGGGAAGGACAGATTTTGTCATTCTTTCCCACAGTGGCCCTATAGGGAGACTGAAAATTGAACACATTTTGAATCCTAAGTTCCAAACAATTCCCACTCTAACCAATTATAGCTACAGTTCATCATGCCCAATTTTCAGTTGTCCAAAAGTTAGATGTCTTAGTATTAGCCATCTGACACAGCCTTTATATTCAGCATCCAGAAATGTGCGAACTTCAGGAGAATGATTAATCTCATCCTAAAATAGGTATAAAAAAATGAACAAATGATTCAGCTGAAAAGGTTCCTGTTCCTTCCCATTAACTCTGATGATTAGCTGAGATTTAAACATTTAAGAATTTTTGAACTTTTGAGTTCACCTGGATGACTTCCAGCTGTGGTGTTCATGGTAATTTGGTGGTTTTTTTCCCCCACACCCAGTCCCCAAACATAGGCATGAGCTTCTCAGCATAAACAAAGACATCATAATCTGGATATCACTTTGAACACTGAGAAACAGAAATAATAAAATAAGAGGTATATTATGAGAGATTTCACAGAAAAAATGTGAACACCGAAAATTGTCAGTAGAGACTTGAGAATTGGAATTTCAAAATTATTTTCTCCTTTGTTACTAAAGAGAGGTGCAGGCTTGTCCTCTTTTTCATATAAACCTCTGCTTCTATAAATAATCTGTAAAAGTGCATATTTGTCTTCCTCATTATTCAGAAATAAGAAGAAGTTCAGGTCTTACTGAGAAAAAGATGTTAGGCATATTGTTTAACTATAATTGTAATTGTACAAAGTATTGTACAATTTGACTCACAACTGAAAAAGTTGTAAATGGAGAAGTTAGAAGGCCATGTGTCAAATATGCTGAGTGACAGAAGTGCTGACAAGAGGAAATCTATGGCCTTCAGTAGTACTGTACTTGTGAATTTAGATGTGTCCTAATAAGCATACAAGAAAAATCAGTTATTTACAGTCCTACTATATTATAAAAGTAAATGCATTGGAAACACTCAACAGAGAAGAAACTATTTCACAACACTTCCTCCATCATATTATAGCATTTAATAAAAACACATTTGCCAAATATATCAAGACTCAAATGCTAAAATACATGCAGCATCCTGATGCATGATTGTTCAGTTTGCCAACTCTGCCAACATCTTTGCAAAAATAATGATGTCCACATTTTTTCCTGTCCTCCTCACTAAACAAATTTGTTGCACAGAATCCTGAACCCACTGACAGAGCCCAGAGACAAAGGTCTCATTGAGGATCTCACTTTAGCCTCCTGTTACACACCACAGAGAAAGGTGATCCTCTACTTGAGTCAAAATTATAAAAGGATCTTTAAGTAATTATAAGGTGAGCAGTAATGTTAAACAGACAATATACATAAAAGAGAAAATAGGAATTCGGTGAATTCCCACACTGCAAAGATGAGGTTGAAGCAATAAAATGATTTCTTTCCTCTTGCCTTTCTACTTTGCCCCACTAAGTCACAGAAGGGAAAGCGAAATCACCAGTGGCAAATTAAAATGTCTGTTCTACAAAAAAAAAAAAAAAGAAGAAGAAATTATTGCTTAGTGGAAACACTAGGGAGTTTGGTTTGGTTTTAAGTTCTTTCTAATATCTCTGTATATTGACAATAATACAAGATATCAAATTCAGAATTACAGATTTAGAAATTTGCTTGCAATTCTCATGAACTAAGTCTTCCTGCCATAGGTAGCTTGAGGCACTATTACAGAGTCAGGGAATTTCATTTATATGGTTCCATTAACTTCTGTTCAAAATGCAGTAAGATCCATTGTTCCAAGACAGTAATTTAAATGACTGAAAAGTGGAAAGCAAGAACTCTGAGAGCTCTTTCTCTTTGAAATGTCAGAAATACATTTTTCTTTCCCTTTTTTTTTTTTTTCCCCTGGATGGGAACTGGAGTTAAATATTGTTGATGGATGCCAATAACAACAGGAACCAATACTTCTTGGCACTGATTTCCAGCATGGTTTTATAGTCTACCTGACTTACCTTAATAGAAATCAAAAGAATTTGCATAAAAAATGAAAAGAGGCCACAAACACAGGCAGAAATAAAGGCAAACCAATGCAAGACAAGTTTCTGTGCTATCACAAGAATTTATTTGTATATCATTCTTTTTTGCAGGTTGTCGTTCATTCTCCTGCTATCACCATGAACATGACATTTCCACCATTATTTCATTATCAAATTTAAAAACCACTCTCTGTAACTACTAGTTTCATGAAAACCTTTTTGAAACATGCCACAGAAAGGAACAGTTGCACATGACCTGTGAAGTTGCATAAATTTATCAAATGCAAACATCAACGTAGTCATACCTAGGAAAAAAGTTTTAAAGACCTCCATGAAAAAATCCCTTAGTCTTTTTCAGACTATGTTTTAAGTCAAGGACTTAAGCTTGTCTTAAAGTAAATAAGAACTACTTACTCTTAACCAAAACATGAGTATCTTTATTAGGTTTTATATGTGTATGAACAAAACCAAGTTATAATCCAAAGGAACAATAGTTTATATGTGTCTGTTGGACTAAGATCCATTTGTTCTTTATACAAGGACCAGGATCCTTCTCTGCTTTAGAGCAACAGTGTTCTCAGCAGAGACCAGATCTCACATACACAACTGCAATGAAAGTAGAGACTAATAGGTTAAAAACTGCAAGACCAGTCATAAACATCAGAGGATTTGGTGTCGGAAAATGTGGAGGAGTTACTGTATTTGAATTACAAAAAGATACTGGTATGGACCTATCTAATCCTTAAAACTATGTGAAGATTAACAGGCACTGGAAATAAATGGACAAAACAAGTTGTATCAGTAAGTCATTTTGATCTTTGATGTCTATTTCTGTATAATCCTCCTGCAGAAATGCTTGCTCCTTTGAAGTTGGCATGGTTTTCAAGGGACAATTAGTAAAGTTATTATGCAACCCTCACCCTTCTCTGGAGAACAAAACAGCTCATCCAGTTTCACAGATGGAATAGTTTCACCCTATTCCTGGACTGAAATGTCAGATCATTTGGGACAGCACACCCTATGGTTTGAGGAATGCAGTAATTTAAATTTAGATCAAGTCAACAGGAAAAGCTTCCTGTCACAGTGCACTCCATTAGTTGAAGGGAAGTGATAGGAGACTCATTGTTAAATAGATTAAAAATTCAACTTTAAAACATTTGATGAGTGTAAATGGCTCAGTAGGAAAAAAACCCCTGTAATTAAAAAATTCTCTCTTTCCATCTCTAGATTGTCCGAAGCCCTTCCTTGAATACTTTTGTACCAACTGATTACAGGAGAGATTCAAGACAGATTACAGGAAAGATTCAAAATCAAGCCTTTCGGCAACCCGTGTTACATCAGTTAAGGCACTACAGTTCTTGAGATTTCCCAATGGAAATTTAATTTGATCCAATGTTTGTTTTTAATATTTGGTTTGCACAATGCTAGAATTTAGTCAAAATTATTTTTCTGTATCTGAGGTTGTACTAAAGCAAACACAAAATATTCTCCTACTGTCTGACTGTGAAGACAAGCAGCCAAAATTACAGAAAGTAATTTCAAAATAGGGTGGAAGAGGCACTGAAGGATCATTTACTCTATCTACTTACAAATTTTTACTTTTACTTTAACATTTAAATCAAGATGTCTACAAGGTACCATGTTTGGATAAGGACCAGAACTTTTCCAATGTTCAAGAAGAGACCTTTGAATATGGGCCTCTCTGTTTTATCCATTTCTTTTAGCTGACACTGAGGTGAAAATGCAAAGACTATTCCTTCTACTAAATGGTTATGTTATGGTCCATTTAAAGAAGTCCAACCATGAAAATCACTCTGGATACCAAGTAAAATTGACAAGAAGCTGACTTTTAAGAAGCAGTAATGTGCAAACTAAATTGTTTTCCAGTGGCATTGAAATATCTTTAATGCTTTTTTCTTTTTTTTCTCCCTCTGTAAGTCTTCATGCTTCTCCTTGAAAAAAAGGGCTTTTCTATTAATATGAATATAACTAGTTCCTTGACCATGTGAAATATCACTGTCATAGCAAAACTATAGATAATACTTGTAGCTTTCCATAAATCTTTATTCCCTAGGAACTACATTTATGCTTTAAAATTGACTTTATTTTAAACCAGACAAAGATGACAAGCAAGAAGTTGAGACATGAAACTGATTGTTCCAACAAGAAAACACCCTACTTTAACTATTACGATCTCAAATTAGTATGTCTTTTTATTAGAGGAGAAATTATTATTTTCCTTTTCCACAACATTTTTAAAACCAGTGAAAAAGAGAACACTAGAATGAAACTCTTTCAGGTAGGGTATTATGTAGGAAAACTCTATTAAAAAAAAAAAAAAAGAGGCCATGAGAGGTAGCTTAATTTTTTATAGTAAGACCTGTGGACACTCACAGCCAGATTATTGCTTTTCTCAAACACAGATTCATTCCTCAGCACTTCTGCTCCCCATCATCAGCATTCCAATCTGCAGGCCTCCGGCTGCATCCACACACACAGGCACACACTCTGGTGCGGAGGAGCTGATTGTATAGCCTGAAGTGTATGAATAAAGGCTTATTACAAAGCAAATGCATAAGGGTCTCCTACAGTGTCACTCCCCTCAAGCAAGCAAGGCGGGAAATTGATCATGATTCTGAAAAGTAATTAAGTTTGAAAGGAAAAGTAAATCCTATTTATCTAAAGCAAGCTCTGGTTTAACTAAAGACAGCATCTCAAGCCCTAAAAACTCCTTCCTGAAGAAAAATTATAAAATAAAGCAGTTATGAAGGGTGAGACAAAATAGATGTAAATAGAAGGCATGTAAATTCATGTTACACACACAAGACTTTAAGTTAAACACACCAGACATCCTCACTTTTGTACAATAAGAGCATGGAAAGTCTACAGTGCTGACAGAAATGTTTTATGACGTATCTGATGGCTGTGAAAGATCAGGAGCTCACTTACCATAGTGAAATCTGGGAACAAGGCCAGTAATCTTTAAAAAAAACACAATTAAAATACTTTAGTTAGTTGTTTTATAATTTAAAAGGATAGCATGCTCTAAATATTGGAATTCCCAATTGTAGATGCTTTCATGGTAGGCACACAGAACATATAATTTCTGCTCTTGTGAATACCACTGGGGTTTTTTCTGTTTTTAAAAAGTACTACATAAAGAATATCTGATAGGGTAAATACTGTCTAGGGGAAGGCTTGGTTCCACTTATCCTAACATGTCTAAAAATTCGCACTAATGTCATATAAGGTAGCTGATATTCAATGGCTGCAATTCCTTACAGCCAGGTATTTATTTATAGCATGGCTCAGTTTGTGAGTTGTCTCATAAGTAGATCCTCTAATACCTTTTGTACAGCTCACAGTTTTCAGGTATTAAAATATAAGCTTATCAAGTTGTGAAATACAAAACTCTTAGACACTTTTAGAAGTCAATCAAAAGAGAAATCAAGAAACCAATGCCTGTGGGCAGTTATCTCTTTATGAGGTCACACAATATGTAAAAAGACCACCAAAGAGAGTGTTTTACCAAATTGAAATTCATTCAGTAGGTTTGCTACTCTGTCTAGAAGAGAGCAACACCTGAAGTAGCCAATACCAACCACTGGAGAAAGCAGAAGTGAGAAGAGCTCTAAACAGGGTGTCCAGTCAATGTCATGGGGTGCAGCTCTCCCACTCTGCAGTGATCGTCTTACACTATGACTCATCCAGCTCCAAAGTAATCTAATAAAGATATGATTCAGGGCAGCATGATAGGAATCATGATTGATTTTGCATGCACGGGTTTCTGACATGTACAAATGGAGAGGACTATTTCGTAGATAATGATTCGATGCCTACAGAAAGCCAAAGACATAATTCATAACACAAGCCACTTTTCTTTGTAGGAAAGAATATTTTACGTTATGTAAAAGCTGTGTAGAAAACAGTACTTAACTTGTAATAAACTTTAATTAAATAAAATGTTAACTCTGAACTAGAGAAATAATGAACTTACAAATGTTTTCTGTAAGTTGTTCTCTTAACTATTGGAATGAATTTTTTTCAGCCATATCTTTTATGACTATTCACTTGCTTGGATTTAATTAGCAGTTTTACCAAGAAAAAACATGAGTTTTTGTCTTATGACTTGAAATATTGCAATACTGAATTATCAGATAGTTTTTCTGAGTTCCAACAATCTAGCTATTTGAAAAAGGTCCATCAAATCACAGTAAAGAAACCATATCACTTTACCTCATAGCATGTTTGAAAGTTAAGTAATGCAATTCAACTACCCCATTGCAAACTAGAAAAAATAAAGCTCTGAAATTTTTTTGATTGTTTCTTCATTTGTCTTTTAACAACTGCCTGTTTAGAAATTACTGATACGCTTAAGGAAGTCATGAACTTTTGATAGACAATTCACAGCCATAAAAATCAATGGATATATTTGACAGACACTACAAGATGCATGTTCAACACTGTCACAGAACAAAGGAAAACACAACTTTATCTTCTTCCATGCTTATGAATGAGCGTTCTCATTAGCAGTCAATACTAGAAATCAGGAATCTCTTCCCTTCTTTCCAGCCTTGCTCTTCTCTGTCCTTCATAGAAAATCATAGCAAAACACCAGAAAACTTCAGATGAACAAGTTTTCAAAAATGTTCATGAATTTTTGTCAACTTTATTAAACTATTTCAAGAACAATTGAAATAATTGAATATTAGCCATTTTTTGTCAGATACTTTATTATATGATACATTAATTTGAAACTTACTTTTAGTTTTATTTAGGGTTTGGATCAAATTAAGGTTTTATGCAACCTCAAATGCCTATGTCATTGCTTCCTATTAACCTGTAAGTACCATGTATTATATACACCATAGTATACATATAATGTCTGTATATATGTGGGTATGTATGTGTATAAATAATAAAACATATTTCACTGCTTTTTTTCCATTTTTTTCAGAACAGTAGAAAAAGAAAAGGAATCCAAACCAGTTTGTCCTCTCCCCTCAACACTATACCTCACTGTGGCAATCTCCACCCCATTCCTGTGGCCCTCCAGGCACGTGTAAATTTCTAACTAGGAAGATCAGTACTGGAAACTGCTCCAAATCTTTTCTGAAGAATTTCTAGTTCTCTCTTCTTTCACCCAGCAGCTTCATTTTAGTCTTAATAGCTAATGTCAGTCAATCAGAGTAAAGAAAATAGCTAGATTAACTTCAGTGAAGAAAAAAATGATACAGTAAGGATAGATTTTACAGATATCGGAAGTCATACAAGCACTGGCATAAAATCTACAGAATGTGAAATCATAGCTTAGTTACTGCACATAGCCACCTTTCTAGCTTTTATTCCAAACTGTCAGTACCCATTACAGCTTCAATTCATTTATTACCGCACCTTTCTTTCTTTCTGCCTGTAATCATTTATAAAGAAAAGCAAACTTCATTGCATTTACCATTGATGCTGAGAACTTGAACGAAACTGTTTTTCATAGATATTAGCCAAGTTATTCCCTTACCATGTAGAGTTATACTGTGAACCACATCTACATTTAGACCACTGGCCAACACGTACACTCATATATCTTGCTCTAAATTAATTAAATTGTTGTAAAACTACATAGACTAGCTGTGTTCTCATACACTTTAACCCAATTCTATACTTATTCTTCTCTGAAACTCTAATGTCAGATTAAGTTAAATCACCTTACATTCTAAATAAATGTTTTGTAACCTACAGAGTAGTTTAAGAAATTGTGTTCCACACTATTCATTTCCATTTACCTGTTCAACTACTCTACCTAAGTGATTTTATTTCCATGATTTCTCTTTACATCTAATTTCATTTAATGATTTCCAAAGGTTTTTTCTCTCTTTCTTTTTACTCAGAAAATCCAGTTGATTTTTATTAGTTTTCCACTGGCTAAATTATAGGCTCTCTCCACATCTGTCTTTATCACCAGCATCCATGTCTATAATATTGGCAGTTGTACATGTACAGAATTTTGCAATACCCTACAGGAGGAAATTGTCCACTCTGATATCTTGAGGCCTCTTGATGAGAGAGTGGAGACGTTCAGGAATGCATTGCTGCCTATGCCAGCAACGGTCCATGTCAGTGGATTCTGAACTATACCAAGGAAAGAATTACCATCAGCAGGACTTGATGAAGTGAAACCCACAGACTGCACCATTTCTGCATCTAAAACTGGCTACAGTGAAAGAAGCCTAAGGACTGCTAGATATCATATTCATCATTTTATTCTTAACTTTTCTCAGAACTTTTGAGAAAGCTGAAGAGTTGACATTACCTCTCAAGAGTGTCAGATTTTAGTCAAGGCACTTACATAGATACTACCTTAAAAGAAGGCAACACGAATTGAGAAGAGAGGAACAGTTTTGTAGCACAGTGAAAACTTATCAGATTCTTTTCAGCCTGTAACCACTGAAATCTTCACTTCCTGGCCACTCATATTTTTTTCTTATCACCTACATATTTTAAGGGAGCTTTGGGGATGGAGACTACCAGCCCCTGAGCTCATCCAGGGGAATTCACACAAGCCAGGATGCTCCACAGTTTTGAATATCTTGATGTACATTGCGCTACTGAGGATTTTAATTAAACTCAGTGGCAGATAGTCTGAAGCAGCTGAGCCCCATAGCTATTGTGTATGAAGGAAAAGCATTGAAGGAATAAATGAATAATTATACTGAAATCAGGACACATTTCAGGCTCCCATGTAATTATCTAGGTCATCCATATGGTCCCACAAAGACAGGAAATCCTTGTAATTCAGACACATTTATATATTTTTTTAAGTTATAATATCAAGCTAGGACAATATTATATGTGCATAGCATAATTTTAAACCACATGTTTATCCCACAAGCCATTTCTTAAAATACAAACTCCTGAAAAAATAACCTCAACTTCCTCTGCATCCAGAAGTATCTAAAAGCCTAACTCACCTCACATCTGCATAATAAATTCTGTTCTTTTAAAGCTGATCTGCCAGTTTCTGGAAAATGAAGCAGAAAAGAAAGGTGAGAAGCCAAGACTTGCACAGATAACTCCACATTGCTGTCAAAGAAGGAAATAATATTAGGGGGACCTTTATCATTGTGTCATTATCTCATACAAAATTCAAGAGTGAAGAACCAGCTAAGACACTGGATAGGTGTCACAGAAATCTGAAAAAATTTATATTAAAGAAGCTGATATGTTCTTCAATAGAGGTAAATACTGATTGTTTTGGGAGTACTCTGCTTAGGCTGAGTGTAGTGCAGTACCTTCAGAACTTCAATTAGGACTGAATCCTAAAAAGAAAACCCTTCTGTCAAGTTCAGATTGGAATTTCCGTCAAGTATGATAGTTACTATCTCATCACTTGCAACTCCTTGCTTAAAAACAAAACAAAACAAAATGTATGAAAGTCTTCAAAAAGATTTTACTTTTTCCCTTCCATACACAAAAGTGCCTTTGAACTTATGAAAATATCTGCTTGCTCATCAATTCTAAATGACACTACAGTGAGGCTGAGATAGACAGGTATAATATTCATTTTACATCAGACCACCACAGTCAGCAACATTCGGGTGATGACTATGGTAGTAATCACCACAATGGACAACACCTGTCTGTGGCACCAGAACTACATCACTGGTTACATTCCTGCTCGCCCACCTGAAAAATAACCACACACCATTGCCACCACTGTGAACACCACCACTATCTAGTGCATCCAGACTGTACTCATGCAGCTGGAGCCAAAGTCTGTGGGCTGTAGGTTTTTATTGTGCACCATCATCAGCTTTTTCTCTAGAAAGCTGGACCCTGCTGCCTTGAATATGCTACAGCCCTTTCACAGAACAACTTTCTGAAAACAGGCAGGAGGAGGCAAAGCAGTGTTCCACACATCC
The DNA here is from genome assembly GCF_000737465.1 of Haliaeetus leucocephalus. Classification (NCBI taxonomy): domain Eukaryota; kingdom Metazoa; phylum Chordata; class Aves; order Accipitriformes; family Accipitridae; genus Haliaeetus; species Haliaeetus leucocephalus. The sequence goes on from NW_010972886.1 coordinate 1,279,684, forward strand.
AACCACACTGCTCTACTCTTCCCTGCTTCAAGTTTCTTTCCCCCTCCTCCAACTCAGTGATTTCAAACAAAATTAATTAAAAAAAAATATTATGTGCTTCCTCTTTCTTGTGCTTATTCTCCCTCCACCTCTTCAGTCTTCCTGCTCTTCCCCTGCACCTTCATTTTTTGTCCCCTTCCCATCCGCTGTTCACCTCCTGGAGAGCTAGAGCACTTTCATTCCCAACCCCGGTTCTTAAATATGCCTTGAAAGGTTACACCATCATTCCCTTCTTATTAACGCCCTCCCCATCCAAGGGCCCTGCAAATAGTTTGACCTTCTCATCAGCCTGCTGGCCCTGGTTAAGTTGGTTGGTCCCAGCACCAGGCAGTGGAGGCCTGACAGGGAGGATGTCGGTGGCCATGGTGTATGTTTCCATTCCCTTGTTTTCTTGCATCTCTCAGCAGAAATCTGCTAGGCAATGTCTGCTGGCTCCTTGGATGCTTTCAGGAAACATTGAAATTGCTTGTTGGTGTCCTTGCACACACACTTCCCTATTTTTTTTCTATTTTTGATCCTTTGAATCTCATGCTCCCTCCCCTTTTTCATTTCTTGGCACATGTAGTCACCTGATTCGACCCTGTTCTTTTCTCCATAACCTTTCCCCATCCCTTCCGTGAGAGGGCTTGAAGATTTTGTTGGACTGTTGTCTAAGTTGAATCTCTTAAAGATTTTGGCTGTTAGAGAAGCTGTTTAAGGAATGTATGCAAGCCTGGCCACTTCCTGCCATACTTTCCGTACCTACTACCCCCATCATCCATTATTCTTGCAGTAAGGATGCTGGAGAGTACATCCCTGCCTCTTCTTTTCAGTATATTTTCATGGACCTGCTGCCCAATAATTTATCTACTTCCTTTTTGCAGGTGTCTAATATCATCTGCAACCGCAATCTCCTATAACAAAAGATTCCAGAAGCTCACTACCAGCAAGCAGAATTATGCTCTTTTATCTGTTTTAAATTAAACTCCTACAATTTTCTTGAAGTGCCACTTAGTTTTATTACTGAAGGCTCCTGTACCAAGATTCTTCCTCTTTCGTGCCACCTTAATAATTTTGTAAACTTTGCTCACACTTTGCTCCTAGCTGGAGAGTCCCTGACATTTTATTCTCTTCTCACAAGCCAGCTGTTCCATCACCTCCATCATTTTAATTGTCCCTTTGCCTTCTCCACTGTGTCCTTCTTGAGATGCAGAGAACAGACAGAATGGCCCACCATGCTCAAGATGTAAGCACCTCAAAGTCTTGTGTGGCAAACTGTCTCTCTCTGTCCTGCTCCCAGTAGCCTTCCTGATGATGCTAAGCTCTGCTGAGTTTTCTTTTTTTTTTTTTTTTTGGCTAGCACTGCATGCCAAGAAAGTTATTTCAGACAATTGTCAGTCCAAGATCTGTTTCTTCAGTTAAGTGCTATTTCCAAGTTCAGTACTTGAGAAAACTAACATACAATGGAAAGTTAAATGACTTTCTCTCTGTCACAGTAGTTGAACCAGACTTATGTTTCAAAGTGTTTCTCTTTGTTTTCTGTTGCAAGCATCAGGCAACTCTAGCTTCTTGTGTGTTAAAGATCAGCTCTTCCTTTTCTCTCCAACTTCCCCTGTAATCTGTGTACTGACTTATCTCTCTTGATATATTATAAGGAATAAGCGAGCAGTTCTAGAAGGCTGTGACTTCATGGTCATCATTGGACACTTGATTTATCAAGGCATAATACTCACTGCCTCCACAGCTGAGACCCTGGCTTAGTACCAGCTATGCTCATGGTTTGTAGCTGTAAAGGGCAAAGCATCACAAATCTAACCCAAATAGATAACATAGTATCACAGTGACACAGAAGCGTATTTAAAGAGAACATGGAACGTTTAAAATATCCTTTGAAATCCCACTCCAAGTACAGCAAACTTCAGAACACTGTTTACACACATGCTTTCAGAAAACCCTACTAAACATGCTGTAAGTGAAAGGTTTTTAAGCTCTCATCCACATCTAAAGCTGAGAAAAAAATTTAAATGCCTGAGCTTTCTCCTTGTCTCATGAGAACCGTTCCTTCTGACTAATAGCTCTTCTGGTATCATAATGAAGCCTTTCCTCATTGGGCCTATTTTAAACTATTTTTATTGTTTTCTGCTATGCACATTATGTTGGCTAGGTAACTCCCTAGCCAGTTTGTGTTCTCATTCAAAGCGACAGCCTACCAGTAAATAAAAATGTTCAATTACCAAATGAGATCTGAAACTGCAGCCCTATCACTTCAGACAGCATTTAAAAAAAAACGATAGTGGGAAAACAGGAAATAACACTGATTTGGGATTCATTTTTGAGTAGCATTCACTAATTAACTATTCCAAACACAGTAAGAGCCTGAGGGAATCTTCCATGTCTCAGTGGTGGAGAGGCAGTTAGTCAAAACTTTTTATTTATAATAGTCACAAGAGTATTCAAACCAGGAGCTCTGTGCCTGTTAGCAAGGGAAATAAGTAGCACCTGAAGTCACACTTCTATATCATGTCTTACAATAGTATTCTACAAGATACACACATTAAACTAAGTTCTTTAAAAAGAGGTGGGGGGGGACCCAAACGGTTCTATGAATTTTCTTTCATAATGGACCAAGCTCCCTATAGGTTTTCCATACATAAACAAAGCTCACAAGATTTAGTCTCTTAGTTTTTCTCAACTGCTCAAATTAAGATGATCTGTATTAAATATAATAATCTCAAAGTTGTGAGGGAGGTTTAGATAACTAACATATATACACTCTCATATTTTTAATGCTTCCTTCACATTCCTCCTTCAGCTTTTCTACTCTGCTGCAATCAAAGTTCAGAGGTACTTCTGTCTTTACTGCATAACCTTCACCTATTCCCAGCCTACTAGCCTGCAGACAAACACAATGGTCCAAGCTCTTCCTGCCTTCTCAGTTAACATTTGTTCCTTCTAGTCCTCGCATAATTGCACCTCTAGACTTTAACCTTTGCATTACCTTTATTGGAACCTCTTTATTTTTTTATTTAATATTGTCAGTATTACCCCATATTTTCCTCGATGGTCTCTAGAATTTGTGTTCTGAACATCTGTAACTTAGTAGACTATGAATGGCTAATGAAATTAATTTGAATCATTGAAACTCCAAGTTCAGCATCTTGTTTGGTTTCATGTGCATTTTGAATGATAAGAAAAAGAAATAACCAGAAAATGTGTTGTGGTTTTCCCTCTAGAGTAGCTGGAGCTGAAGTTACTTTGATATGCAAGTTGTGTTTGGAGCCTGCCGTCAAAGACCCAATATTAATTTACCCTTTCTAAAACTGCCAGTCACACAGTTAAGATCACGTCTGCTTAATATACTCAATAATTTTAATACTGGAGTAATTTTACTCAGTCATTTTAGAACAAATTTTTATTCAAAAGTAGATGAGGAAACTTGGGCTGTACACTTTAAGCAGCAAATATGTAGCTACAGCTTTATACCACTGTGGCTGTTAACTCTTGTTTTGATAAGGAAACAATTCAGAACCAAGTTTGGTGAAATGCCTGCCTTCATGGTGCTCAGATGTCCTTGCTGTGGACTGAGGCAAACATTCTTTTATTTTTGTTCCAACCCCTGTTGACTCTCGTCTGCATTCCTTTCCCCTATACTTCCCAGTTTTGAGAATAATTAGCAACACCCACTGGTGATAGCAGGGCGCAGCAACCTAACAGTGATATCTTGCCAACACCAGCTGTGCTTCAGTATTTATTTATTAAGATCACACTATTTACACAGGACAAACTTGCTGAGATGGCAAAGGGATGAATACAGTTGCAGCAGCTGAATTTCAGCTTGACTTCTGAAAGGAAATAAAACCCATTCTGGGTAACATTTATCTCTAAGAAGAGGAAATCCAAGGCTTTAATTCCACTTTCAAATTACATTTTGCTGGCTCTTGAGTTCCGTCTATAGGTGATGGAGGGGAACCTTGTACTGCAGGGTGTAGCGGGATGAAACCTCTTTGTGCACTGCATTTAAACAGCTGAGCGTAGAGACATTGGAAACGCAGGAAAAGGATGCAGCAGTGAGGCAGGCATCCCGGTCACATTGCTAAGGCCAAGTTGTGATTGGGCAAGCCAGAGGCTGGCTTTGTAAATCATGATACACTTGAGTTTTCACATCTGCTTGTCAGAACTGTTGAGCGACATGAAAACTAATGTCAGCAAGTCTGCTGCTTTCTAGTTCATCTTAGGTGGAAAAAAACATTAGGCAGGCTTATGAATTAATGCGTGTGTGCTTTACAGTAGAGTGAATGTTAGTGTAATTTAAAGGGCTAGACTCTTCCTTTAGGAGGTCTTTATAAAGAGGGCTGCTAAAGTGCAACACAAGTTTACACTAGAAAACACTGTACATTTGGAAGATTCCTGGTTGCTTTATCCCTTTTATTTAGAAAATTGTGTGTGTTTTCTGTTCCTCTACCCTGATTTTTTTATTATTGCATATGAACCAGTGGTGATTTCAAGCCCCCTTAGAGATTCATTTTAGGCTTGTATTTCAGTGGTAGTTCCTTTATTCCTAGATCTAAGTATTTAGGAAGGGTTTTGCTAGGGCTAGGTCCCTTAGGCATTTCAAAAGTAATGACTTCCAAGGAAAGAGGTTGTCGTGGTTTAACCCCAGCCAGCAACTAAGCACCACGCAGCCGCTCACTCACTCCCCCCCCATCCAGTGGGATGGGGGAGAAAATCAGGAAAAGAAGTAAAACTCCTGGGTTGAGATAAGAACGATTTAATAGAACAGAAAAGAAGAGACTAATAATGATAATGATAACACTAATAAAATGACAACAGTAGTAATAAAAGGATTGAAATGTACAAATGATGCACAGGGCAATTGCTCACCACCCGCCGACCGACACCCAGCCAGTCCCTGAGCGGCGAAATCCCTCCCCCCCCACTTCCCAGTTCCTAAACTAGATGGGACGTCACATGGTATGGAATACACTGTTGGCCAGTTTGGGTCAGGTGCCCTGGCTGGGCATGAGAAGCTGAAAAATCCTTGACTGTAGTCTAAACACTACTGAGCAACAACTGAAAACATCAGTGTTATCAACATTCTTCACATACTGAACTCAAAACATAGCACTGTACCAGCTACTAGGAAGACAGTTAACTATATCCCAGCTGAAACCAGGACAGAGGTGAACCCAGGAAATATTTTTCTAGAAAGTGTATAAGCCAAAGAGGTGTCTTTGGAGAAGTCTTAAAATTTTAAGTTGAAAAAATTAACATACTTTTTTTAATTCAGATTTTTAGCAATCATTTTGTAGTTTTTAATTGACTAAACCAGGAAAATCTTCTGTATTATTTTGGGGATATTTTTAAAGGCAATAGATGCCACAGGAAGAATCCAGACTGGGAAGCTAAGAAGAAAAACTCTTCAGCTGTGAAGGCAGGAGTTACCAATGCAACCTTACTTCTGCCAGTCTTTATGACACTGGTACTTGCTACTGTTGAAATAGGATCATTTTCCTCTTTACTCTTAGATACCTGGGTGTCAGGCCTGGCTGCTCGCCAAGGGAAGGGGAGCTGAGAGCAACCCCAGCGCAGACTGTGCCCTTAGCAGTGGGGCAACGTCCCACAAGACCTGAGCATGGCAGGCAGAGCCAGGTGCTGGTAACAAGGTCCATCAACAGCAAGCCATGAACCAAGGCCAGGGAACCCAGTGAGGAGCAGCAGGAGCCAGGGCTGGAGACAAGACTGCAGTGTACATTGCAGGGGTCCATCCAGGAGCTGGAGAGAGAGCTGGAGACCCTTTCAGCATAGCTCAGAGAGGGGCTGGAGGTCCCGGGCTGAGCTGAAATGGGGCTCCTGGGCCCATGGGTGGGGGATTCCAGGTGGGGCTGGTCAGGGCCATTCAGACTTATTAGTGCCCTCAGGGCCCTGACACAGGGCCATCCTGAAATAGGCTATACGGTGTCACTTGGTTGAAAAGCAGTCCTGGGGATCAGTATGTAAAAAATTGTGGGTGAAGAGCATTTAAGAATACTATCCCGCACTGGAATTGCGGGCTTCTCGTCACCTCACTGGAAGAAAATATAAAGTGACCTCCTTATGTATGAAGGCAAAACTTCACCTAAAAAAGTAATACATGATCAGGTAATAAATGCCTAAATGGAAGCATAATTTGAGTCTTTTGCTTTGGCCTCTTCTAATTTTGGAGTGCTGAGTCATACAACCTGAAAGATTTATAAACACATTCATATGAGATTTGTGTAAGACAGGCATGCCAAAACTGTGCAGACAATGGTTTTGCCTCACCTCCAGTTAACAATTGTTCATCTTCATGCAACTATTTTGCATACATATTTAAAGCTTCTCGGGTTATATTATTTTGCCAAAGTGGGCAGCTTCTCTGACTTTAATCAGTGTTGAGTGATTAGCATTCTTGAAGATATACGTGAGAAACATTCTTAAGTATGGTTCACCTGACCTCTCCAGCTCTGTTAAGGATGATGTTATTTTTTATGAGCCATGAATACAGAATCATTGACTGCTAGGAGTTAGCTATAAAATCTGGAGTACATGATCAAAAGTAGTTGGCCTTAGTAACTGTTTTCTGGTCTGCATAAAATAAATTGACCTTATATCCTTTTTTCATTAGCAAGCATCAATGCCACAATAAACATCACTAGGGAATGTCAGGCACTTTTCAGTCTAACAGCAGCCTCAATATTGAGGCCAAACAATGGCACAAAATGCTGACCTGTCTCCTGTCCCACAGGTAGAAAAGTTTCTGACTCAAGGGTCAGTTAAAATGGAAATGTTTTCTGTGATGGGAGTGTTCACATACCTGTTTTTTGAACTAAGCTTTTTAATGAACAGTTATAAAAGTGAAAATTTTGTAAATAAATCTGGAGCCTCTCTTGACTCATTTCAAATTACCCCTCACACAGCTTGGATACCTGTACAAGACAGCACTCCCAACTTTTCTCAATTAAAATCAAGAGTCTTGTTTCCAAGCTGTTTTACTGAGATTGTTCCCTAGCTTGGGATTCAAAAACCTGTGAGCAATCTCTATATTAATATATAGAGAGATATAATGTAGCTATATTAAAATACAGAATAATATATATTATTGGTGTTTTCCACATAACAATATTTTGTTGTTTTATGGACATCTAATCCAATCTCCTAGCCAAGGCTGCATTGTTAAAAGCATCTTATCACATGGCAGTTCCTTGAGGTTTACATAAAAGAATTTAGGACATTTATCTAATGCTTTTCCTGACTAGATCTTGGTATTATAGATGTCTTTTTGCAGATGCCAGTTAAAGGACTTGCTCAAACCACCAAGCAGGTCAGTTGCCAGTCTGGGAAAAGAGCAGGGCCTCCTTGTTTCCGTTTCTAGCACCATTTGAAATCCTCCTAGAGTGTCTACACCGAGCTATAGGGCATGGCACAGGACTTGGGGAGGATCATCACCTTTTGAAGCAGCAGGTGGTGGCTCCATGACCTAGGGCTTCTAAAATGACTCTGAACCCTATGCTTAGGCAACAGAATTAAGACTTAGTTTGAGGTCAGGACATCTCAGTGTAGCTGTCTGCATGCAAGGGAGGCATCCTGGCTGTTCATTTAGCTCAGGATTGACTGGATCCCTGTCTGTGCTCTGCACTGATCAGCTCTCCCTTGACTGTAAGAAGAGTTAAGGCACCCATGCACAGACAGACACCTACCTGTAGAGGCATACATGAGAAGACAGGTAGTCACTTACCTTTTGTGTGAATACCTTCGACTGGATCCAAATCCCAAATTAGATATCATAGTATCTGTGATTCCTCCTTTACACGAATACATGTGCCAACCATCTCGATACAACACTTGTCTAAAGAATAGGGAAAAAAGGAGTTTTAAAATTAAAAATAAGTTATCAAATGCTTGAGTTACAGTATATTATAAAACTTTAAAGGAACTAATACACCATATTTGATGTGTTTTTCTACATATATATTATTTAGTGTTGAATGAACTATGTGCATATTTAAAGCACGACCTTCAAAAAGAAGCAAGTACCTGTGGGAACATTGTACCAAGTTGTGCCTGTCCTTATATTAAATATGGTCAGTTATTCATCACTCAAGAGAAAAAAGAAAAAAAATCTGTCTAGATTGTTATAAAGCAGCTTTTAAACTATTTATAACAAATAAATATATATTCAAACAATTTTACTAACACTGCTGCTATCTCTGAATGCATATACTTTTCTTTTTTAGGCATACAGCTTGCTATTATATATCCATATATAAATAATTTTATTTAAATGATACAAGATTTTTTTCTGGCATAGGCTGTTTTACAAAATTATTTTTGGAAAATACTGCATGAGGAATAATGCATAAACATATAACTGAGATTACCAAAATGAAAATTTTCTTAACTTTAAATGTAAAATCATACATACACCAAGCCTAGACATTTACTTTTGAAAAAAAAAAAAAAATTCTATGAGTTAAGAAACATAGACTGAAAGTCATTATGTAACCCTAACTTTAATGTATTTTTGTGCCTTCTATGATAGTGTATGCATTAGCTGAGTAAAAGACAATGCATGAGATTTTTTTTAATTTAATAAAAAATTGAATACAACCTAAATATGAAATATTTCTTACTGTTAGCAAGAATCCAACAACGTAAAATGAATAGCTGTAATGTCACAAAGGCTCTAGGATGTTAATTAACACTCAGGCAAAATTTTCCTTTTTGACATTGAGGAGGTCATAAAATCGCTCAAATATTTTCTTAATTAAAAGTCGTATGCAAAACATCTGTCTTGGTACATGTTTACTTCTACAATATTGTGCTTGTGTTAGATGATGTTCTTGAAGACCTTGTAGAGCTTAATAAGGACAAAACAGAGGAACGCAGCTGTAATAGAAGTTAAAAGACTTGTTTAGAAATTGTATTAGAACTTGACAGAATTTAAAGGTAGAAGACATTTAATGAAGATCCTATAGAATATCTAAAAAACTAATTCCTAGAACACTTCAGATTTTTCTTTTAATCTGTGAAATATCTTTAAGTCCACTTATTCAACTACCATTTGTTAATATTTACACTGTGTTTCTAAGTATGACATGGGACTGTGACATTGGACACATAAGATGCAGCTTTTATTTAAAGAGTAGAAACATAGAATAACTAAAGGGTCTGGAAAGACAGCTACAAACACTCAGTGACATCATTTCTAAGAGGTGATATTTTTCCTTCTGCCATCAGGTAGTGAAGAAATATGTCTTTGTTATTAGAATAGGATTAAGCTGACTGTATTTCAAAGTCACAAATCAATTTTCACAGTGGTTTAACCTATGGGATTTCAAACGAATGACAATTAATAGTGAAAGAAATGAATGCTGGCTGCAAGTAGGTTTTCTGTTTCGATGAAATCTATGTATAGAAAACTGCCTTGAAAACCAGAAGTGAAGGTTTAAGGACTGAATGATATGAATTGTGGGGGTTTTCCTTTTTTTTCTTTCCTTCTTCTTAAGAATGACAAATAGTTATTGTTCCACCTATGCCTATATACATGCAAAAGCAAAAATCAAAAAGGCAACCACTTGCATTTGTAACAACTGAATGGGAAGAATTAGTCTTAAAACAATGATCAATAGAGATGATCTCCTGTCAGTATTGGAAATGGGATTAGATGAAGGGAAAACACAAAAGGAAAAAAACAAACATGGGGAAAAATAAAAACAATGTTCACACTATGTAATAGATCAGTTATTTTCAGTCACATCAGAAACTAAGCTTCAAGCTTAGTGAACATAGCAGGTTTTCCCTTTGACTCAGTAACCGTGAAACCACTTTGAAACCATAGTTCTTTTATTGTACTTTGACTACATTAAATTAACGTACTCTGGTCATGCTTTTCATGTACATAAACTATGATTACGGAATTGATAAACACCATTTCACTTAGCCACCGAGTAAGATTTCTTATTTTAAAGTATACACAATTTAGATAACATGGAAAATAAAATGAGTAACTTTTAAACTAATTATGCTTTTCACTGATGCAGTTAATTTAAACTTAATAAAACAGTAACAGTATGACATGTATTAATTAACAGATCACTTACGTGTTTCTCCAAGTGTATATAAAAGTAGAAAAGTTGACACAATAAGCATTACAATAATGCAAATAATTAGTATACCTTTATGATATTGAAATAGAATATCCAACAAGCACTTAGAAGACACTAGGTGTAATACTGACCTTTGGAAAATAATTTGAGATTTCTCATAGCCGATGGTGGGGTCAGGGCAAATCATCATTTAGCAAACTGTTTTAATATTCATATTTAAAAATATGTATAACAATAACTTAAAATGCCGCTATTTCCATCAGCATCTTTCAATAAACTCTTAAATAATAAGCAATAAAATAAGCTTAAAAGCTTATTTTTTCTATGGTAATAACTTACTTTACATATGTGAAATCAAAGGAGAAAAAGTAACTTTGCTATCATAATTCCCACAGTGTGCCAACTACAAGCTTTCACACACTTCTACAGTACTGTGGGATTTAGAATTAGCAATATTAGGAAACAATTACTCTCCACATTATGTCTCAATGTCAAATGTCTTTATTTATCCATTTTCTCTTGTATACATTACATTTTAAGATTAAAATCACCTATAAGAAATTCACCTATAAAGAGTTATTTGTCATTATTGCCATAGTGCTGAATGCGACCAATTCATCAAACAACAAATAAGAATAAATATGAAAAGGCTGCTTTTTAACTGTGGGATTTCCATCACCTTACAGGTAAAAATCAATCTTGGTAGGCCAGATCTTTGATCTATTGTATGTATGTCTAACATATATTTGCATCTGACACTTGCTTTACTGAGCAAATATAAAAATCCACTAAAACCAAACAAGACTGAGGCTGAATAACCAGCCTCCAAGGCCTAAGTGACCTTAAATGAGATAGACTCATTTAAGTGCTGCATCAGCACTTAAATGCTGCCTCAGCTACTGATGCACTCGCCTGTGGAGTGGGATGCGGGTTTCCGTCCATCTAGATTTGGTGAGTGTTCCAGCCATACATCATTACTGTTAGTTGTTGCACCTTCAACTTATCCTACTATGTCTACCCTTTAAAAAGAGCAGCTTCCACAATAATTTGTGAGGGTCTATAGGTGTGTTATTGCTGTAGGTTAAATATCCTCATAGATTTTCCCTCCAGCAGTTGACCCCCTTTCAAATAGCAGTCTGCCAGCTGTGTTTCTGACATCCGTGTTTCTTGTATTTTTAAGATTTTTTTTTTTTTTTCCCCAGAATTTAAAGATGAGAAAGGCATTGGTACTGCCATAGAATGTGCATGGAAGTAGATCCAAATATCTCCAGCAATAGACCAATAATAGTCAACAGACACTCTGATAGAAAAGGGAAATTGAAGTGGAAAGTCTCAAATGAAAAGCAAGGGTAGTTTACTTTAGTTGTTACTGAATAAAATCTGCATTGTATGCTGTATGCAATTAGATATAGATTGTTTTTAAGATTATGGATGCCTTTCCCAAGACTGATAGGAATATACTATCATTTGTCTATTGATAAAAACAGCAAGAAAAAATTTATCTCATAATTTTACAGATTGATTACAGATCAAAATAATTACGGATACATAGAATTTTGCCAAGTGTTGACCAGAAGTATTTTCATTATACAGAAAAAACCAAAAGCAATACACATACTTCATAAACTATGTACTGAAAAGATTCCAACTTTGACAATATAAATATCTTATACATATGCTGGTATTTGTTAATCAATTACATGAGTCACAACACATCCGCTTTAGAATTTAGATTAAGGAACAGAATTTTTTTGTGTCTGAAATACTTTAAATTGCTATAAAAACCTGTTTGCATCTGTCTAATGCATTCCATTGTACCTTTCATTCATTACATTTTGACACCTTCTACCACCTTAACAATGTTATTAGCCTCTTTACTTGAAGATAATGCTCTTCAGAGCATAATAAATTATTCTTTAAGTATCTGATAATGGGTAGAGATGGGCAACATACCAACAAAAATGTAAGGTTCGATAGCAAAGTTAAATGAAATCTCTACTAACAGCCAGGTATTAAAGATTAAAATACTCACTACTTCTGTTTTTACAATATTTTGCATAACATTTTACATTTTAGTTACATGAAGACTTAGTTGGCTAAAAGGAGATGGATGTGCACAGAATTAAAGAACAATTGGCTATTAACAATGGCTTTTCATCTTATTCTACCATCCGTAACACAAAAATCTAATTTACAGAAATCTTAAAACTAGACAGTTAGGGCAAGACTGTAAAATAAAACATAAATGCAGAAATCAGTTCTTTTCAACTCATAAGTGTAAAGACATTGCAAGTATTATTTAGTATTTTCTTCACTGCTAATAGAAAAAAATATATCATGGAACACACAAGTAGAAAGTTGGTATTGAGTTATATTGAGCTGAAAGGTTAGATTCAGTTAAAATAAAACAAATTTATTATATTTAAAATAGCCTATTGCGATTAAAGGGGATTTAATCAGATCTTTGTTACCTAGTACCCACCTCTTAGGCAATGGTTGATCAGCCACAAGATACCTCTATATGGCTAATAGCTGCTTCAGAGGAGTTGCTTGGTGGAACTTAAAATCTTGTTGCAAATTTCACTGTAAATCCAAGTATTGAACATAACAGTGAAAGCACATGGCATGGGCCAAACAGTGTGGTGTCTGATCTGCTGTGGATTTCCTGTGGGAGAAGGCAAACCTTTGCTTAAACAGAGAAAAAGCGAATCTGTTTTATGAAACAAAACCAAAACAGGCAACACTGCCACAAGGTTTTATTTTGTAACCAAATGGAAAGCAACTGAAGACAGAGGAAGGATGCTTTTGTGAGTGATGAGAAAGGCCTGAAAAGCTGCCTTCTTTATCTCCTTTAGACTGCCCCTGTAGTGACAAGTAAACTACTGCCACTGTTTTTCCCCCGGTGTACTCTAGTTGTCCACTTACTTTTCCTAGTCCCAGTTTGAAAAACAGCACAGATACTGTCTACCAACAGATGGTCTACCTACTGATAGACTGTAGATATTTCTATCTGAGCTGGTTATCTACACTCCCTTTGGAGTCAATTAAAAGTCTCCCAGGTTTGTCTGAACCTGAGGTGTATCTCTAAGATGATATGGATAAATTGGCTGAACCAGCTCCCTTTCTATTAAATAGGAACAACACTACCACAGTTGTCAGGAGTGTTATGAAGACATCGGGTGAGACATAAAGTGTATAATGTCACCTAATTCCTGTATAAAATATTTAATCAGTTGATTTCAAACATTTAAAAAACAAAGCCTGTGTTTTTACTCTCTATTTTCTCTGGGAAAACTGACCCTTGGACAAGGGAAAGCATGTACCCAAGACAGCTGCAAAGGGCAGGGACCCAGCCAGGCCCACAGCAGCTTGGGCCGTCTTTGGAGAAGATGCCGGCTAAGAGTTTGTAGAGAAACTAATTCCATCAAGTGTATCCCTAGTTTTACTTTGAACAGTACATTTTGGGGAAAACTTTTGTCTTCTAAACTCCATAGGAGACTGCCATTATTTTATTTTTTTTTTAAAGCATAACTGATCCCCTCTATGATTATGCAGACTTCACAGAGATAAGATGTACTACAAAGTAATTTGCAAGAAAATTAAATGCATTATTATTTCCATAATAATCACTTCTACAAACCACAGTATAAATAAGTGCAGCTTGAATGGCAGCTTAATTTATATACAATGCTAGATTTCAAATTTTGATTCACTCCTGAAGTCTTCTCTGCCTCAGCTTTTGATTTTCCTATAATCTCGATACTCTCAGTCAGAGAAGGATGAACTTTAGCTGTTGTTAAAAATAAAGTATATAAAAAAACTGTTTCAGCTGACAATACTCAAGATTCCTTGTATTCCTAGAACAAAGAGTATAAGTGCACTGGGGACCACTTAAAGGTCATTTTTTCAGTATCAGATAATGTTAGAACTAAGAAAATAAACAGAATGTTCTTGGCTGAAATGGGTCAGACCATTTTCAAGTATAGAGTACAAGCCATTAAGATTTGGTTCTGGCACATGATCACTCAAAAGAATAATGACTTTCACCAAAAAGGAGATGATTTAATTGCCTAACCAGCATTATCCTACATAATAACACTGTAAGCCTCCTTAGTGTACTCTTCCCTTAAAGTATTTTATCCATTGTGTCAAATTCTACTATTCTTTTCAGCTGCACCACAATGGTTTAGGCAACAGGGCTTCACTAACCTCACTAAGAGTGCAATCTAACCTAATTTTGTGCGCTGATATAATAGGCTTAGAGGCTGATCCTGAAAAGACTAATGGCTGTCTTAACTTTCTGTGCTGCAACCAGCTCCACTGGCATCAACGAAACTCCTCAGAGTGTACAAAGAGTGTACACATCCATTAATCTTTGCAGAACTAGAGCCCTAAACTCTGTGTGAATGAAACAGGACAGGACTGTGTGCTATAAAGCAACATTTTACAATGCAGAACACTATGACATGGCAAGTACAGCTGTATGATTATTCCGAATATTTTTCTGAATTTTATGAAGTTGAGTTTTAATTATCTTGTACCACAGAAAGTATCTGTGAATGTTATATTTTTCTTAAGTGATGTCATAAAGAAATGTGTGATTTTGTATATATTTGCTCTAAAAGACAATCCCCTTTTTCTTAAGAATGGAATGGAACATTGCAGCAAATTAAAATATTCCTCCAGCATTCTTTTCACTTGTTTCAGATTGAAGTATGAACACTTTAAACATAAATAAATATATTCTGATTTAGAGCAAAAGTTCTATAGCAGGTTTTATTGGATAGTTATTCATTGCCTGTTATTTCCAACTCAGGCTATCAGCAAATCAAGATAAAATGGTGATCCTGAAAAGTTATTGTACATATCTTAAGT
Source organism: Haliaeetus leucocephalus (assembly GCF_000737465.1). Classification (NCBI taxonomy): domain Eukaryota; kingdom Metazoa; phylum Chordata; class Aves; order Accipitriformes; family Accipitridae; genus Haliaeetus; species Haliaeetus leucocephalus. Next base: position 1,294,701 of record NW_010972886.1, read on the forward strand.
TCTGAAATCAACAGATATGTATATACCTCAACTTAACCTTAAATTATAAGGAACTGGAGATTGAACAAGTCTTAAGGTTTTTTCCACTGGAATCTTGTCACTAATAAAGATATGGAAGAAGTGGTGAATCTGTCATTTATAACACACATTTTTCTCTGAGTAGACACATCACAGAATTTTATTTTAACAGAAAGAGACAAACATAGCCAGTTCTAGTCTGTTCCAGACTGAGACTAACTTGTTTTGTTTGTCTTCAGCTGGTGTTTCAAGACCTATTCCTTGCACAGAACTGTCTTACATAACTTCTTTTCCCCTAGATGCCATTAAAGCAGCTTTTCTAGCTGATGACTTAGGGCTATTGTATCTGAGAAGATGCCTTTCTTGTTCTCAACACAATAGGGCATATATGGTTTATAGCAGAAAGCAAAGTTAATTATATCAGATGAGTACAAAACAAAGGCTATTTCAAAGACATCCTGTTATTGGGCAAATGACTAGTGGGTTTTCTCGGTCTTTGGTTAATGTATATCAAGGTAGAACAAGTAAAGATATCATACTACCAGAACTTTAAATAAAGAAGAACAATAGGAGGATGAATTGATGAATTTAAGATAACAGATTAACATTCAATACTAAAACCACATATGCTTGTGCTTGACTTTTTGCTCTTAGCTTCCATGAGGCTGACAATAAAGTCTGTAGAGCTAAGCCGAGTTCATGCGTACTTTATGGACAAAGCGCAACAGAACAAATCCTCACTAACTTGGTTGAAAATATGCATCGAAGAAGCAAAGTTACACATCAGTATCTTAAACTAGTAAAAGGAGGAGTGTGGGATACTTGAACTGTACTCAGGGAACTAAAAGAAAGCAGCTAAACAAGAAGAAAATTGCATTTGTTTGTTGGTTTCCTAAGGAAGTGCTTTTATAGGGCTGGGTTCAATAGAAGAAGTCTGAGAGAGAAAATTGTTATGAGCAGCCCTGCCCTGACAGGAGAGGTGAGTGTCTGGCTTATGCTGTAAACAAGTGGCCATCTCAGAAGTATCTTCCATCCTTGCTCTTCCCAAAGAGAGCACCCACCAGCACAGCAAGCTTCAGTTGCTGAAGAGAATTCTTAATGCAGGATTCTCCATAGGGTCCTTCTCTGCTTTGAATAGTCTGCACTGTAAGGAAAACAGCAACTGTCATTTTTATTATGTGATTCGGACTGCTGATGCATACTTTCAGTTTGTTTCAGTATCTTCTTGCCTGCATCAAGTGGAGTTCTAATAGAAAAGTCCAGAACACCACAGATTTGGAAATTAAATTAGAGAAATAATGTAGTTGCACTTCAACATTTATTAAAAAATCTTACCCTTGCCTTTCGTGCCATAGGATATTAGGGGTGAGCTGAAAAGTGTTTTTAATAACAACTGAGGGGTCTAGCTCAATACGTTGCACTCAGATTACGTAAAATGTCAGATACCTAACACCTGACACCTAAAATTGGATACCTCTTCTGGGTACCTTCAGGTGCAAGAGACAGACAAAAGATTCAAGAGCATTGCATTCTTCTCGTCTTCATTTTCTTTCCTCAGTTCTCATTGTTCACACTAGGTTTACACATTGGTTATACTAAAAAATAAGCAAAACTTTTTATTTGTGCCTCAGAATATCATAAGCACTAATGTTTATAAAGATATTAAAAAGTGTCTTGCATGAAGGATTTGCCAGGTAAAGTATTACTGATTTTAAGAATATTTCTTATGAATGGGTAAACGGTAACTCATACAGTTAGCTGTCTAACAGAACACTTATGTTCTAAAAACTGTGAAATCCCAGGAAAGGACCTCATGATGGTCTTGGTGTTCAAACTTTTCAGCTTACTATTCAAAGAACCGGTATTTCTTTAGCTGCCCTCTTTTAAAGAAACCTTATAACACAAATCCACTCCACAAATGCCACTTCCAATGACTCTTCTAAAATTTTAAGTTAGCCCTCCATCATTTCCAATAAAAATGGTTCCGGTAATACACAAGTTTTCTGATAACCATGACATATAAAATGCCTGCAGATGGAAATCAGAAGAGTATATCTTGAATTCAGCTCATCTGTCAAAAGCTTAAAGATAATTTCTGACCACAGTGTTGTAGGAATGGTTTTGAAAAACCTGCTTTGGACTGTTAGTAAACGACAGCTATTGGAGAGATAAAAACACCAGCTTGGAAAATGAGAACTCCTTTAAATTTCACTTAACGGAGCTTATTTCTGAGTAGTTACACACCATGAAGTTTTGATTTTGTTATTTAAAAACCTTAAGATGAAAGGGACAGCAAGAAGAGAAGGGTTAGGACTGAGACAGCAAGATTATCTTTTGAGATAATATAGAAACATCGCAGTAACATTGCAGAGTGTTCCATGAAATGATGAACCTGGTGGGTACCCTCAATAAAATATTCTGAAGGCAGACTATAGAGCACAGAAGAATTTAATACATCTATAAATATTTAAGGAATTCTGAATAGAAGTTGCCATTTTATAAAGAGGAAGGAGCAGGAAATATCTAGATCACTAAAACAGAATTGTATACATCTAGTTAAGACTTCCTAAAGATTAACTAGCTGCTGTTAGGAAGAGCCTTATTTCCCCAAATAGACAAAGCACTTGCATACAGGCCTACTGGATAACCATGAGTAAGCCTTGACATTATTATTGTGTATAACAGTATGGAATGAAGTGCCCAGACGATGCAGTAAGAGCTCAGTGCATTTAGGCACGCCAGTGTGTGGGCTGCTCAGGGCTTTCACCTGTGCTTGTGGGACTGGATACAGTCATGGATGCACTGGGGTTTATATCTGATTAAGGTACAAATGCTTAATCAGAACCTAATTAAGGAAGTCTGTATCCACCTACCATAACTTCCTTAGCTCCTCTGACCCTGTCCACCTGATACCACACTTCCCCTGTTAGGGTTTCTCAGAGGAAAGTTTCTGTTTAGCTGTTGAATATTCTGGAGCATCTTCTCTTCCTGACCCACCTTCATCTTCTCCAGGGACTTCCTTCAGAAGCTGAGGATTAAAAATACTGCTCTGCAAAAAGAAAATGCCCATATGTAAGAGACTGCTGGAGAGTGCCAACTCCAAAACCTGCACTCATGACCAGAGACATATACACACATACTCATACACATACTTATTGATAATACTGCAAACGAAAGAGGAGAAAGCATAAAGCAATGAATTTGAAGACAATCAAGATTCATTGATTTAAAAGCTGAAAAGGGACTGTTGGGGCTTTCTATTATGACTTTCTATTTTGTTCCTCATAAAAAAGAAGTTTCCTGAATTAATTTCTCTTTTAAATTGAACTACAGCCTATATTTAAAAAAAATAATATTCCTCTCAAGCCTTCATATAAACATTTTCAGTGATGGTGATAATCAGTCTGAGGCCATGACAAGTTGTTCTAGTAGTTAATTATTTTTGTTGCAGAAAACGTTTACCTTGCTTGTTACTAAACACATCCAGCTTCTGTTTCCAGCTCACTGGATCTTGTCACATTGTTGTTTTTCCTTATAGGTATATATAAACTTATTCTTTGTTTATTCTTTGTTATTTTTGCCAAAATTATTCTTTGTAATTTTTTTCTTGATAAAATAAATAATTTTTTTAAAAAAAAAGGTCTTCTGGTTTTCTACTTAGACACATTTCAAGGTGCTTTTTCTAAATTCTATCCAATATTTCAGTATGTTTCCCATATCAATATAAGGCAGGAACACAGATTTCTGGAAGTATTTGTGCCATTATTAAGATCAGAAGGAATGTAGTCTCTGTCTTCTCCTACTCTCATCTTTATATACAGCAGGATTATATTAGTAGTTTTGGTTCCATTATGGTACCATCACTTTTTCAGTTACTATTTCCCAGAAAAAAAATTCTTCTTCTTGAAGAAGTATGGACTTCATCTTTTGTTGCTACATATAGGACCTTCTGTATTAATAAAATGTGTGGTTTTTACCAGGGTAAGAAACTGATCTAGATCACAATTACTGACAGCTTCTCCCATGCTTGTATTGGTTGCACCTGTATTGGCAGTAATTTAATAACCTTTTCCTACTTTCTCCATACAAAAGTTACAGCACAGGGTCATGAATCTTTCCCTGTGGGAGCTATTGGAATGCAATCACTTGATTGTGGCTCTCTGTTTATAATTCTACTTTAAAAAGAGTTAGGTTTTAATTAATTTGTTCACTGAAAGTCCCATTTTTATTATTTTTATTAAATTATTTTTAATTAAATAATAAATTATTATTGAAAGTTAATTTTTAATAAATGTTTATGTTCTATTGAAAAAAAATCATAAAGAAGACAGAACCAAAAGGTATCTAGAAAGAAACTAAGATGCATTAGTATCTCAAAGTGTCTTGTGATTTTTGTACCAAATTCATTATGTGTGTGTAGCAGGGGGAGCGAAGAGTGCCAAGGCTAACTTTCAGTTGGACAAGGATGGCATCGTTGTGGTATTTGTCCAGTAAATAGAAATGAGGTGTATATTTTCAGTTTTTAAATGAAGAAGGCAAGGTTGGTGCAAAAATGGAAATAAAATATGATCCATAGTTGAAGGCTCTGTGATTTCTTTTCTTTTTAAGAGTTCTAAAAGAGATTTTAAAAATAGTTCAGAGATGAATTTCAGAAATTCTGAATAAACACTTTGAGAGTTGGAAAAGGGAGTTATTTCCCATTAGAACTATCCTTCTGTCTGTTTGTTACAGAGAGAATTAATATAGAGAAATGATTAAGAAATTCTTTGTTTAAATCATCCTTATTTACAGCATTATGACTAATCGATATGTTATTTTGGGTGCATTCAGTCATAGCTATCAATTTAGCACTGATTTACCATCCTACTGCTTTTAATATTAGCCACCAGCTTTTATGAATGTCTAAAAGCCCAGGCCAGAAATCCAAAAATCCTTGAGAAATGTCAATTACACTTCTGCAGAGCAACTATATACTGCATGAATAATGCAACTGACAAATAGAGATCAATGGGCTTGATGAATCATGGACATTAATTTTTGTGTCATTAAATGCTGACAGGTGTAAATACTGCAAATACATATTTGAAGATTTCATGTGTTAGGTAATCTTGAGTAGAGATAATAGGCATTTTAATAAAATATGTAACTCAGCCTTGAATATCAAGGTCAGTAGATGACTTCTGATTATGGTTCAAAATACACTTCATATAGAACCACCATGGACCAAACCAGCTTTTCCACATAGTCACAGAGAACTTGTGCTACTGCTTTTTATGAAATGCTGGAGAGCTACCGTCCCCCAATTTACAACTACAACAATAGAACATATTGTTTCCATAGAAACCAAAGAATTTCAAATGAGGGGGAAAAGTAGGCTGCACCACAATTCTCCCCCTTCTTACAAGCAGAAAAAATAGTAAGCAGTCATGCAGGATGAACAAAATACTTGATCCTCTCCTCCCATTTTTGGGAAGTCTTATAGTGTACATGAATGGCAGTCGTAAAAGCATCCCACATGAAGAGAAAATAAAAACTGATGACGCCACACTCTGTCATATACTTCCTATCTATGGATTTGCAGTATGCTAGCAATCAGCAAAAAAAGCAATTAAAACAAATAAATCAATACCTTGTTTAAGAAACTAGTGAGAAGGTTTCCTTGCAGTGCCTGTTTCAGTTTGCAGTGTCTTGCAGTGTTGCAGTTTGCACTACATTTGATATGACAAATCCTTGGCAACATTCCTGAAGTCTGGAGCCTTTCAACATGCTTTGATTGCCAGTGTGTATGCTTTCAGAGGTGTAACACCTGTATGATCAAACTCCAAAAAGAATTTGAAATTATTAACTTCAAATTAGTGTTATATTGCTATGTGGGAAACAAAAATGAAGAACAAGAATTTAACCACTTCTTTGAGTACCAGTATATCCTATTCATTGGGCAAAACTCCCATTTTTTTGCTAAGCTATTATTTGAAAAAAAGTTGCTTTTTTTTTTTTTTTCCAAGTCACCAGGGGATACTTTAAATAAAGCAACATCTATAATTTCATATCTGAATATATATCACAGAATTCATAGACCAACTCCAGCACTGCAACCCTAAAAAATTCAAAGCAATGTTAATTTGCAGAAAGAACTTTTTTTATAACTATGAAGAACTTAAGGTAATAAGTAACTAAACATTTGCATTCTGTTACTGTTTTAAAAAGCCATATTTCTAACCATCTTCTGCTAATTAGGATAGTAAAACCAGTGCCATTCTGCAGTTGTCATTTCTGAAGTTCCAGAGCTCTCTAAGAGTTTTTAGTAACATATGGAGCATTGCAGGTTCCTATAAATAATAGGACTTCTTTGGTAAGAAGTCTTAGGCATTTGTTTGTGTGTCTTTAAATTGGTCCAATTAGAATTTTGTATTTATCTGCAGTAAGTACAAAGCAGTAGTGTTTAAACAGTTTCATGAAACTAACGCCATGCCGTAAAACCTTAGCAGCATCTCAAGCCACCTACCAACTGGTCTACCAGACCACTGAACTGTTGAATTACTGTAACTACTAGTATTATTTGACTTGGTATCCGTGTCTTCTGTCAACAGAAAGGAAGCTTAAAACAGAAATATATATTCAAATTTTCTGTACTTCATCTGAGTTGAGAGTAAAAGCCTTAGAAAGAGTGTTACTTCTTGTGTAGTATAGGAAAAAGCACTGATGATTTTCCCTTATGATCATGTTTTGAAAACTTACATTTCAGTAGAGGGTTTCTTAATGTCCCTCATTGTCCAACCAAGTAAAGATCTTGTCTGTGTCAAATTCCTAGGTACAGGTGCATTGTGGCTTGGTGTGCTAAGGATATGAGGCTTACAATATGCATGCGTTTATGCATGCAAAAGTCTCCAACTGTCTGACTCAAAAAAAAAAAAAAGCAACAACAAAAAAACCTGCCAGCCATGTAGGGTTCTCAAAGCTATTCTGTTCCTAGGCCGCCAAGGAAGATAAAGACATGATTAATGCACCAACAGAGAGGGGAAAGCAGCAATTATAAGCACAGCTTCTCAGAGATTCTATGAAGGAAAAAGATGCTATGAAACTCCCAACTGCACAGAAGCTTCACAGGGAGATTGCACCACAGATCCAACAGGATGCAACCACAAGATGCAAGAGCATCTTCCTTTTTTGTTATAGTGCTCATGCTTTACCTGTTCAGACAAGATTAGCGAGTGCCTTGAAGGCATTTTGCGTCAAATTTCTGTTCTAGGTGTTGCTGTCCCACTGAAAGAACCTGTTAGCTGGGAGTCAACAAATGATATCTTGTCTCCAAACACATAAGGTATCCCAAAAGAAATTGCTGACCACTTCTAAGACATCATTTATAGGAATAGGGGAGTATTTTTTCTACAGAAATGGCCAAAGGGAGAAGACTTCTCTTAATGTAAATACATAATATGGTTACCAGATATCATTCTGAAATAGAGACATAAACAGTTTTCCAACATAACTTCCAAATTAAAAAGCAAACGAACAAAGAAACAAAAAGCAACCAACCAGCCAACCAAAACTTTATGTGCAAGACCATATTCACTTTGGAGAAAATTGCTTTTATTTATAGTGCAAGTTTTCCCATAAAATAGGGTAAATATCACTAAAACTGGTTAAAGTGTGCTGAGGATTGCAGGAGGGTGATATTATTTTAAAGACAGAAAGACCTACTAGGTTTTGAGTGTGCCTACAAGCCGAGTTGGGGAGATAACTGTGTTATTTGGGAGTGTTAGCAAAAGATGGTCAAGCTTCACATGTGAATGAGTTGTTACATCTGAAAATATTGCTTTTTCTCTGCTGCACATCTTTGAGCATGGTTCAATTCACATTTAAGCACCAGGAGGACGTGTGAAAATGGAGGAAAGCTAGATATAAAATACTGATACACTTGTATCAGCAGAGTCATGGGCAGGATTTTTCTGCTGATTTCTGGATTCAAAGCCATCAAAGGAGCAAGCACCCTGACTGTCTTAAAGGTGTGATAACCCTTATTTATCTGCAGTGGCAAGGCTGCTGATTCCTTTGCTTTCCAAGATGCAGTCATTAACACCGTCTTTCAGTGCTAATGAGGGTAGTTTTCTTGCAATCTTTATATTTTGTGTTTGGTTGTTGGCTGCCTTATTGATAGTTGTTCTGATCACCATTTTACTGAGAGAAATTCAGGCAGAATTCCTTTGGAAGGTTGTGATAGGAAGCAAGGAAAGGACACAACCATAGCCTGATATAGACATCATTGGTTTGGGGCATGTCAGCACCACGAAATGGACCATTGTACTGAAGTTGTACTCCGATGGCTGTTCCCTTCCACATATTCTGGCCAGCATCAGGCAGAGTGCATATGGGGTGGGACAGAGCCATGACAAGATACTTACCTGGTCCACAAGGCAGGAATGCCCTTTTGGCACTGAGTGTAATGAGCACACATATCACCACATTAACATGCTTCTACTGCTTCCAGGTCCAATGTTAGTGAATATCAGCTGTCTCTGCACTTTTCTTGAGGTGAACATGTGTGATGTTAGCCAGTTTCTTACTCTTGTATTTCTAGGCTAATATGACTTTGTATTCCATGAGAAAATAGGTAAACTCCCTGAGGTGTATACAGAATCTGAGATTATGTTGCCACAGTGAGAAACTTATTTATACACCAATACTAAGCAATAAAGAAGGAATGCTGTTTAAACTAACAATTTGGTTAATGAAAACTGAAAACAAATTTTATATGAAAAAAAATTATAGATACTGTACACTTGCAATATTAGACTTGCAATAATACACTTGCAATTACTCACTTATATTAGAACTTACTGAATCATCTGCACATCTCTGTTAAGAAAATTCAAGTAAATCATTCTAATATCTACCCTAAAAGTACTGCAGCTGGACAATCTGCTTGCTTGAATGCAGGTCAGTGCTTCCAGATGCTCAGGTTACCTCAGAGATATCCAGCTAGTGCCAGCGCCTTTGTTCCCTACCCTGAGGTCCAGAGTGGACTTATTCCCTACAGAAATGAGAAGACCTCAGTAAATGTGTGTCTTGCCTCAAGAACAGCATTCCATATCAAGTAGTGCAAATGATGTAAAACCTGACACAATTACAGCTTATTGAATACGCATTTACCAGTCGTCATGTTAGTAGGTCAAAGAGATCTTACTGTGGCTATGTCAGAGCAGTCAGTCAAACTAAGGCAATGGGGATGGTATTTATAGATCCCAGGCAGGTATATAGGTAGAGTAGATAAATAGTGTAGCTCAATATCATAGGTTTCTAAAATGTCTAGCAGTTGTGGGGAAGAGAGCTGGTTTTCTTCTGGGGATTCAGTTAAAGGAACTTGATAAGATCTTTAGGAAATGCTAAGCTTTCGCCCAGTGAAAACCAAGCTCCTCCAACTACACGTCTGAAACCTCTAGTCACTTCTTAAAATCTTTTTTTTCTTTTCTATACATATTAGCACGTTATATGCCTTTGATGAGATATTTGAACATAGTCACTGAATTTATAAGAAGACATGTGCTTTAAACAGAGCAATGTAATCGGCAAACAGAGTAACCACCTGACACGTCATGTATATATTTGGAACTACTACACAAAGCTTGAAATTTCTTTGATATATATATATACACATACATTATGTAATTTTGTTGTACACTCAACAGAACAATCATTGCATAAAAACTGAAAAGAACACATTATGGGACAGGCACATTAAATCTAAAGCTGAGCCCAGAAGTGGGAATTATAAATGTCTAAGTTTTGTTCTCTTTTGCTGATCCTAAGGGAAGGTGCCCCAAATCAGCTTTTCCAACTGACTCACATCCATCACTTCAGAGTCACAGAACACAGAAGACCTTGTATGTATGGAGAGCTTCCATTTGGGGATGAACATATGGTCTGACACCCCGTAAAGACACCTAGGTTTTATGAAACAAAGTCCAAACTGAGGCAGCCAAAATGAAAAGCTTAGCCTGAAGATTTCTTTCTATTTTTACCTCAAAGGTAGGGGTAATGATTGGTCCATCTGGCAAGGCTGTTTTTTTATAGAGTAATTAGTGTTTGAAAGGATGGCTGAATATGAAAAAAACCAATGTAAAATAGTATGTGTCATTATTAAAAGAAAATCAGTTACAGCTCTGGAGCTCTCTGAAATCTTTAATAGTTATTGTTGAACTTAAGTACATATCCACAGTCAGTCATTACCTTTAAGAGAATGCCAGCTTTAAAGGGAAAAGCACAGATTTTAAACACCACTTTACACATTAGCGTTTCAATAAAAGTTAAGAGGCCTCACTACATAATAAATCCTGGACACAAGAAAGAGTAACAATTCTAATATTAATACTACTAATGATCACTTATCACAAATGGTACATTGGCTTATTATTCCAAGTAATTGTCCATGACTATTTAACCAAATTTTTAGACAAATGTGTTTGGCTCCACTTGTATCTCTTTCCACTCCTGCTGATCTGGCATAAACATTAAGGGAGAGTAAATGTTAGACTCTGTACAAAGAGTCACAGAAACTGAATGCAAAGGTCCTAATTCTCTGGTGGTGCAACCATGGAATTTTACCAGCACAGAAATTTGGCTCTACATACACACACACAAGCAGTTGGCTGCCAGTTTTTGTGCATACAGCCAAATGCAGAACAGAAACAATAACACATAACTTAGCTAGGCTCTCACAAGTAACCAATATGTTCTGATCACAAATAGCAAATAGTCACATAGGCGCATGATTAATGCAGAGTAAAATTCAGTCACATTCCAAAAATACTTTTTGTGAAACAAAGGCATTAACGGAAATCTATCTGAAGAGGCTAAATTTGTCAGATTAATTATTCATTGTGCAGTAGTCTTTTATGTGTAGTGCTGGGGTTAGCAATAAAGCAGGGAAGAGTTACAGTATGCAACAGCAATGCAGTGCAGTTCTTCAGCAAAACAAGCCAATTTAACAGTAAGGTAAACAAAGAGAACAATGAAAAAGCAGGGTGCCGCTGAAGGTGTAAGCAGCATTCAGTCCAAATTCAGCAGGACTGAGAAAGCAAGGGGATCTTCTGTAACCAGAATGTAGCTGAGAATATGATGCAGTTATGGAACTCTGTACTCATGGAGAAATTTAGTAGCTTCTTTAAAGCAGGAGTAAAAGGTATTTCAAGCATACTCTGGACCTGTGCAAGATTCAGTTAGTAGTCTCTGTCACAGCTGGAGAACTATTGGGAAACAAACAATTAAAAATCCCACAGGGCAGCATTGCTAGACATCCAAATAAATTTGAGTTATGTTACTTACAGTGAAAGAGTGAAACAGCTGTACAATAGACAGTTGGTCATTCCTCTTGTGTCACAGCTGGAAAGCCACAGATGCATTGGGCTGCCTTGCTGAGAGGATTAATGTGTCTTTGCAGGACTACTTTTGGTCCTGGGTGTTCTGCCTTTTCTGTTTCCAACTACTGGACTGGTGTTGGATGAGCCACTGAGCCTACACTGACGATATTAATACTTCAGAGATACAAAGCTGAAACCCTCTGCAGCAATTTGGGGTTCAGATCTGGCTTTGTTACTATTCAGTCACCCAAATTTGTCTCCACCTGGTGACCTCCTCTGTTTCCACAGGCAACCACCTCACAGTACTACCATCAGCAAGGTGAATTAACGTGTCTGTCTGGAGATCCCCTCTATCTTTAAAAGCCACAGAGAAAGGAACCCTTTAAAACTATTTTCCTTGTGGAAGACCACTTATTTGGCCCCTGTTTTCCATGCACACTCCTCTTTCCCATACAGTTTGCAGACCTTTCAAGATGCAACAGATTCAAGAAGTACTTCCAGGCTGAGGTCTCTGAGATCAGAGAATAGAATAGCTCGGATATCTCTGCAGACTAAATTTTCTACTCCTAATTTTTTAAAAATATTTGTCATCTCCTTCTCTTTATTCCTCCTTGTATTTTCTGGAACAGGATGCTCTCTTGTTTTGACACGTGTATTATTTCATCAATATAAAAGCAGAATGCCACAGTTGAGATTAGGCTGTTTTACTGTATTTTACAGTTTAGTCAATTCTGAACAGAAAAGCTAATAAATTAACAAGGTTACAGTGTACCAGCTAGAGCTGTCTGAGACTGAGTTGAGACACAGAAACATTTCCTGGAGCAACTCAGTCATACAGAGCCGAGCAGCCTTTGTTCACTGCCGATTATTCTGTTTTTCCCAAAGACATTTATTAATACATAATGCAATGGAACCAAGGCTCACTCTGTTCTTTGCTTCCTACATGTTGCCTCTGTTCCTCCAGGAGTGAAGAGAACAATCTCGTATGACCTCCTTGCATTGTACTCATTTAAGAAGAAACACAATCCATCTTTCTGTATTTAAGCTACACTTTCTGATTACCTGATCATCTGATCTTCTACCAAAGATATTTATATTCTACGAGATCAGTAGGAAGTTTTGGAAATATTGTTTCCTGAAGTGACTTTTCAGCTATCTTTCTGTTGTCAAATTGCACATTACTCTCTAGTGATGAATAATAGGCTATATTGTTGCCCAACATGTATGACAGAAGGGAGAGATAAGTAATGATGAGTTTGGATCATTTTGATAGACCAAACTGAATTCCTTAGGCTTTGTGAACAATAGGATTCTTGTGCAGCCAATGTCATGTATCTGAAAGCAGAAAAGGAAATCCTACTTTAAAGCATATCCATTGCCTATAGACAAGAGACTTTAAAACCAAAGCTTTTGTTACAAAGCAAATGTGACCTTCCATAGTTAGGCAGTGTACTTACTTCTTTCATTTACTTCTGTAAATGAAATTAGTGAGACTTTTATTAGAAACATTTATGCAGCTGCTGTAGGTTTGAACAATTTGGAGATTCATTTCAAAACAGAAACAGAGAAATTAGAACAAAAAGCAGAAATTATGAATAAATTCAGAGCAAATATGACATAAAACTCAACAGAACTTGGCAAAAAAATATAGAACTCAAATAAAACATGTCTTCAAGGGTAAAAATTAAACAAATCAATTTATTCTATTAGCCCCCCCCCAAAAGGTTTACCTCAAAAGAGGTTTTATGGTAAGAGAGAGTTCTCTCATGTGAAATAAAAAGGCACAATGAGATTGGATTTTTATACCTGCACATAATCAGACTGGGTGGAAAGAGAAGTATGTTTCCACCTGGAAGATAATTTAATTCTGGCATAATCTATCACAAGATGTGATGGAGTCCCTATCATTTTAACTCAGAACTGTGTAACCTGGTAAAAATATTCTATTCTCAAATTTATTCAGTAAAGTTCTCCACCTAATACTGTACTAAAAATGAGACTCATTTCTCTAATGAACTTCTCAGGCCTTTGTATCTATAAATGTAAGTATAAATTACTATGCATTTCATTCTATACCAAATGATAAGCTATACCAGCTTCTGACGATATCCATTTAGCAAAATATTCATTGATAAATTTAGTAATATCAGTCAATATTTAAAAAATGTACAAGGTATTTCATATGTGGTAACACAATTGTTTATTTACTTTCTGTATAAGCTAGAGGTCATGCTATAGAATTTACTGTTTTTAAGATCAGCTATTTGAATTACCTTACACACAGATATATATCTAGTGTTCCTTAAAATGCATCCTTCTTATCCATTTTAAACCATGTTTTCTGAAGTCTTCAGTGAATGAGACTAGGAAATCTTCTGATCTTTCAAGACTATGTAAGTCTAAGAAATTAATTATTCTTGCAGTCATAAAGGGTCTTTTAGTCCTGTATTTCCAAAATTTCTCTGTCTAGCTTTCATAGCTCTTCATAAGATATTGAAATGATTAATTTATCTTCATTTTTACAAGATTAATATAGTACAGCTGTTACAGCTGTGACAGACTAAGGATACAGGCAAGGAAGAGTTTGTCCAGAGAGCCAATACGTCCATTAGATCACTGACATTATGGAAAAAAACAACAAGATAAATTTGGAGAAAAATATTATTACTTGGAGTTTTCAACACTCACAGTTTTCATCTTTCTGTTCTATATGGAAGCTTGAATTATTTAATAACCTTTCAAAGCTGTGTTTTGAGAATATTTTTTTTTGTGGGTCAATCCATTCCCACTTACCATATTCTCCTCTTTCAATTTTCTTTTTTTTACTTTTCATTCCATTTTTTAGGTATGCCTCATCCCTACTAAAAATTATGTAAAAGTCTGAGATCATTTTATACTGCATATCTAAAACCTTATGTGACAATTTTGTTCACTGCTCACTGTCAAGCAATGAACAGGGACTTATATTTTAGAGAAAATAAAAAATATAATCAAATAAATATAAACCAAAACAAATTTAAAAAAATGTAGCTTGAACATTCATGATGGAAAAATAAATATATAAGGATTTAGCTTGATCCCCCAAACTGTAGAATATATTTATATATATTTACCATATAATTCCATACCAAAGAAAAATAGGCTTAATAACTCAATAAGCTGATACATACATACCTGCATTGGGTTTAAAGTAACATTGCAGTTAGACTGAATTAGAGCTTTGTATAATATCTATACTTCATAGCTCTGAGCTTCATTAGTGGCTTATTTGGCACACTGCCTGGGTTCTTTCCTCTTTTGTGGCAGCGAGACACCAAGGCCCAGGTACCCTGATGTTCTGAGTCAGAGCCAAAATTTAAACATGGGTTTCCACTGTGATTCATTCCTTTGACGAACACTCTTGTAAAGGTAATCTCCTCAAGGAGGTACAACAGGGTTGGTACAGTAGTAGAAGCAGATAGATTCACAAGTTTTGTGCAGCTAAAGCTTATCGGATTTTACTTGAACTAGACCATGAAATATAAGGCAGGATTCAATTGCCTAAATAAGTGTTTAGGGCTATTTGAAACATCCTTGCACATCCTGTGAGATGTCCAGTTGCTGTTCCAGAAAAAGGGGAGCGTGATAGTGCCCTTTAGGTCCTGTGTCATACATGCCAGTCCCATGTAGATGTCTCTCATAAACCAGCATGCCTCAAATGGCACTAATTATCTATATTGAGGCAGGTGAATTTGAGCTGATAGAGAGCGAAGAAAAACAAGAAATGCACTCAATATCTCAGTTTCTTCCAAGCCTTCAAGAATTATAACTATAGGGCATAGGTCAGACTCCTCCAGGGATTCATGGTCCTACACATGAGCTTCTTTTGAAAAGTGGGGTCTATCTACAGTGTGTCCAAACAGTTTGTTTCTTCCTTACCTGGTCATACAATTGAAAATGTTACCTTTAATATAAAATAAACCCAAAACCAATCAAACAAAAAAAATCAATGAAACAAACAAACAAAAAATATGCCCCCCTCCCCCCCAAAAAAACCAAAAAACCCAAACCCAAATGCAAACACCCTCACAAAACCTTCCGTCCCCTTGTCTCTTCTGGCAGACTTTATTTTAAGATTTCTGATGCTAGATTCTGCCTTCTAGACTCATCAGCCCCCAGAGAGTTCCCTGTCAGAAGGTTCCCAAATAAGCATCATTAGGAGATCAAAGTTTTCCAACAGTTGATCTGTTGCTTGGTTACCAACTCCCTAGAGTTATGACTTTGCAAACTGCTTTGTCCTGAACAGAAGTCAACATTTTGTCCAAAGGGGCTTCAACCTGAAAAGAGGATGATCAGGATTTAACAACCCTCTGATGTCACCTTGGATCACCCCCCTTTGAAATTGCAGCATGGAAAACACTCCAAAAAAGGAAGGGAAAAGATGATAGAGACACTGGTCCCACATATAAAATGCATTTTACAGTCTTAATATACAGAATCATGGAGCATCTCCAGTATCAAACAGAAATCAAAAGTTCTGCACAGACAGATTCATTGTGTTATATCACATTTGGATACAGAAATTCAAATTCAGCCTCCTGAAGCTCCAAATGTGAAGGACATCCAAGTTAAAAATTCTGGCACAGGCTTACCTTAATAGAGAGCTGTTTAATTTTAAGATGTTAACATTAAAAAATGTCTGGATGGCACCCAAGACATTATAAAGCTATGATTTTCTAAATATTCATCACTTTGTACATTCTCTAAAACCATCTTTCCCAGGCAAATAATTAGGCATTTCATTTTTTAAAAAATGTATCTTGGGAATTAGCAAAAAGTCAATTCTTTGTTCCAAATTCTGAATACAAATATGGAAAAGAAAGCACCTAGTACAAAGGAGTCGTGTAATTTTTTCTACAGAAAGGTCAGAGTGGACAAAAGGATTTTCATGTCAATATCACCCTTTATGTCCTGCTCAATCTTCACCCTGCAAGAAAGTGATGCACTTTATTACTTTTCAGAATGAAAACCTATTATTTCTGCAAGTGATTCTTGATCAATAACAAATTCTCCACATAGTTTTATTTGAGGACATTTGATATCTGGGCATTTGACATCCTTTTAAGACTGAAATAAATGAAATTTAAAATAAAATTAAATGTCTCCTTCTAGCTTTTTTGTTTTTATACATTCATGTTATGCATCCATATTTGGACTACAAAAGAAAAAAACATACTAAATATTGTACACTGACACAGACATACATATACATACATATACACATGCACAAATACATACATATGCATAATATATTCTAGCACTACAGAATTGTCTATGTCCTAAAAGAGTAATTCTCAAAGAACCCCATACTTAAAAAAAGAAAACCATCAGTTTCTCCCTTTCCTCTTCTTATTCTCACCACCTGATGATGGCTGAATAATTGCTCCATGTTGTTTTTTAATCCTTTACGCAGTACCAGAGTTATTTAACAAATATGCTCATTCTGGATAATTTTCCAGAATTTCCCAAATCTTAGGTAACTGTCAAAAAACCAAGCAAATAAACCAAAACCCACCCCACCAGAAACATTTATTTGACTTCAGAATTCATAAAGGTCTTTTCTGCAGTTTCTGTAGGATGCATAGGGCTCATGTTTTCCTACTTATGAAACAGGGTCCCTTTGTAGAAACAATGACCTCTTTTGCAGGACTCAATAAAGGTCTATGTCTGAACTACAAATCAGAGGCTTAGAGTGAAACTAACAACAGAACTGTAATAAAATAGTGAAATAATACTCTCAATTTTATTCATATGAAATCTGACACATGCCTGTCTCTCTTTACGTTCAAATCTGCCAAGAGTTCAACAGGCTGCACTTGTAGGTCCTCAGACTTTGCCGAAAGCAACAAACATTTACTTGACTAAAACCCAAGTTTTGTTATCATAGAGGAGTAGATGATGCATTGCACAGCTCCACATCCAGCATTCAGTGTCTTCTGAAAGCCTCTCTACTCTATGGCACTGCAGTGGAGAAATGTGAAACGTTAATAGAGTCCCATTTGCAGTCTGACTCGTAGCTGAACTGGTGCTTGAGAGTAGATAATTCAGATATGGGGCCACTTGGAGCTGGCTGGTCTTGCCAAGAGTGACACTCAGCCTCAGGCAGTTGCTACGGGTAGGCAGCTGCACGTCTTGGGGATCGTGGACCTTCAGAGAGCATGGTCACACAGGGTGTCATTTGCAGAGGGAGCTTGGCTGGTGGAACAATATTCATGGGCTGCTGTGGAGCCGCTCCTCAGCAGGAGGGAGGGATTTTCCAGCCCAGAACAATGCCCCGGTTGCAGAGCTGAGATGATGCCAGGGCGACATAACCCTGATGGGCTGGGGCAAGCCGCCAAGGCCACATTCTCATGCAGATTTGGGCCTGTCAATGTGCAGTGAACCTGAAATTGGTACAAGGAGAGCAAATGGGGGCCCCTTTCAGAACAACTAGCCTCACCCATTCAACTGTTTGGAGAAATTAACTCTGAACTTTGATCATATTTCTTAGGGAAGAAAAACTGATTAACAGTCCCCCCCCTGCTGGGGTCAAAAACCAAAAATGTCTGATGCAGCCTCAGAGAACAGCACAATCCATGCCATTTAGTCTTGTGTCTGTTACCTGCGTAAAGGCTTTCTGTGGAAGCACAGCTGTAAGTTTCAAGACTATTTTATCTGCTTTGTAGAGAAGGGAAGTTTTAAAAAGTGCCTACTGTGGAAGCAGAGTATTGCAAGGAGGTAGTTCCATATCATTACAACAAAAGCGTTCAGCAAAAGGCGATCTAGGGACGAGCCAGTGGCTCCCACATTCCCACTGTGGTTTTGATAAATTGGAGGTGCCATACCCCGGGGAGGAGTGGGAAGCAGAAACACAGCATTTCAGATAAAGACCTCCACAAGAGTAGCAGTGCATGTCATAGTATATCCCCACACTCAGAGCTGGCAATCTTTACACAGTTTGTTGGAGTAATTCATCAAGGTTTGGGCTGGCAAGTATTCTCAAAATAAAAAAGGAACATTACCGGGAGAAAATCTCATCTTGAACATATCTTTACGGCAGACTCTTCTGCACAGGATTTTCAAAACCCGCAGAATTGGATATGGTTCATGGAGCTGGACATGGTTCATTAGACAAGTGTTCATAATGGCCTCCTGTTACATCTGTTGAAAGTACAATGCTTTGATCTTGCATACAGGAGCAGATTTGGAGACTGCCTACAATATCATGCGTGCTGGTGGTAATTTACCCTTAATTTTCCCATTCAGTTTGCATTGCAAAGCAGCAGGGAGGTTGGCTTAACTCTAAATGCTGTAGTGTCAAAAGAATCAGCAGGAGCCACTGCCAGCATTCATGTGAATTTCTTCTCTTCAGATTTGAAACAGAAAGATCCTATGTTTGTTTATTAATATGCCATAGACAAGCAGATAGTCAGGCTCTACCAGCTTCCCAAACTTTTATGAAACTCCTGGGCATGTATTAAAATGAATTAATTGGTTTACTGATCTTCAGCACTCATCTATATAGGCTTCTATCTGCTAACTCAAATTCCATATTAATTAAATACCGCATTAATTCATTATGACTCCCATCAGTATATTGCTAATATTATTGACAAGCCAGTTCATTTTTGGTTCTTAATGAAGCTTCTGATATATGGCCAATGTTCCATTGTTTAGGGGTGGTTTGATTTTTTTTCCCTATTTTTTTAAGGGTATCAATTCAGTTTGCTGGAAAAAACCCATGCTTTTTTTCTTTTATTTGTTTCCAAATTCCCACATTAGTCTGGAATGAGAAAAACCACAAGAGTTTTTGTTGTTGCTGTTAAAAAGCAGATTGCTGCATGCACCTGGTGTATTTTATGTTCAAAATGGGAAACAAACTAAGCATTGGTCTGAAAAGTCTCGAGACACAGTGAATCTGATTCAATAAATTCCTTCAATAAACAAATGCAGTCAAAAAAACATTAATTGAGCAAGAAGACTTTTCTGCTTGGGAACAGATATTCCCAAGGAGTAATTTTAATGCCAAATAAGTGGCACTTTTGTTGCTTTTTTTCATCAGAAAGAGGATTTCATTCTCTTGGCATGGCATCCAAACTCTCCCCATCATACAAACCCTCAAACTTCATCTCAACCACAGGCTGCTGCTTCTGCTCCACAGCAACAGGTTCTCTCAGCAGCACCCTGCGGTGGGTTGACCCTAGCTGGGTGCCAGGTGCCCCCCAAAGCCACTCTATCACTCCCCTCCTTGGCTGGACAGGGGAGAGAAAACACAACGAAAGACTCGTGGTTCAAGATAAGGACAGGGAGGGATCACTCACCAATTACTGTCACAGGCAAAAAAGACCTCACTTCAGGAAAAATAATTTTATTTATTACCAATAAAATCAGAATGGGATAATGAAAAATAAAACCAAATCTTAAAACACCTTCCCACCACCCCTCCCTCCTTCCTTGCTCAACTCCACTCCTGATTTTCTCTACCTCCTCCGCCCAGCAGCACAGGGGACGGGGAATAGGGGTTGGGGTCAGTCCATCACACATTGCCTCTGCCGCTTCATCCTCTTCAGGGGGAGGACTCCTCACTCTTCCCCTGCTCCAGCGTGGGGTCCCTTCCATGGGAGACAGTCCTTCTGGTGTGGGGTCCTCCCCGGGCTGCAGGTGGAGATCTGCTCCACCGTGGACCTCCCTGGGCTGCAGGGGGACAGGAAGACCACCATGGTCTTCCCCAGGGGCTGCAGGAGCATCCCTGCTCCGGCACCTGGAACATCTCCTCCCCCTCCTTCTGCACTCACCTGGGGGTCTGCAGGGTTGTTTCTCTCACATATTCTCACTCCTCTCTTCAGCTGCAGTTGCTGTTGCACAGGTTCTTTTTCCCCTTCTTAAATACGTTATCCCAGAGGCGCTACCACTGTCGCTGATGGGCTCAGCCTTGGCCGGCGGCGGGTCTGTCTTAGAGCTGGCTGGTATGGGCTTTATCGGACATGGGGGGAGCTTCCAGCAGCTTCTCACAGAAGCCACCCCTGTAACCCCCCACTACCAAAACCTTGCCATGCAAACCTAATCCTCTCAGCAGTTTGCAGAGGGAATGCACTGCACTTTTCCTCCTCTCTTCTTACTAGGATGAACTGTGAATGATTTAGGTATACAGAAATGTGACAGCCACTTAAAAATACATACAAACAAAATCCACCTCAACAGTAAATCATTAGCTAGAACCTGCTCCACAGTGAAGGGTAGATGGCAAGAGTTACTTTTAATAAATAAGTTAAAGCTCTATTCTCTAAAATATATCTTTGAAGTGCAAGTACAGAAACATAGAATATAAACCTAATGTATTCTTTTGAATTTTTCATGGTGGTTTGATGAAAAATAAATTGAAATAAAAAGAATAACAAAATCCTTTAAAAGAGTCCATTCTGGTGTTTTTTTTACTGGATTGTCTTAATTTCCTATGCAACCTCTTGGTAAAAATTTGAACAGTCTAAGATCTGTATTTTGAGTACAGCACTGCTCTTCATAAACTGATTATTAGATTATATCCCACAATTTTATGTCTCTCTATATTTTGCCTTCTTATTCACATACAAAAAAGGAGCCACCAGCATTAATGCATCTAATTTTAATGGTGTAAAAAATCTACGTAATGACAAACATCATTACTCCTGAGATGTACTAACCAAATGCAAAAGGTAAAAGTTTAATAATATTTAAAAATAAAATCCAGGATTTGGGAAAGATCAGCCAGCACATGACCAACGTGATTCATGTCATGACTGCTAGAAGGTATTCACAAACTACAATGATGAATAGAAGCTATGAACTTGTGGGAATAAGATATCAGGAGCCGAAATCTTAATTCTAAATATTTTTAAATCCCCCCTGAGGTTATGAGCTCTTAGGGTACAAACAGCTATTGTTGGATGCATCTCACTTCATATAGACATCTAAAAGTTGGTAGTCTGCATCTAAGCTAGTTGTCCACGGATCTCTTCAGCAAATTCTTCCTTTCTTGGGGAGAAACTTGCATTTCCAAAGGTCAGTTGGTCTCATGTAAAGATAGATCTTCAAGACTGGTGAGATGCCATCTCTAAAAGTCTCTCCATAGACTGTGGAAGGTGAATATTTTAAACTTTGAGTATTTATTTTTCAACAAAGTGAGATGAATTCCCCTGTCACTGAACATGCACTACTACTTAAGACATCCTCAGGCATAAGCTCAGGCAATATCACTTCAAATGTATAATTAGAGTGGAATAGAATATGTTGACCTTAAGGGGATTTTTGCCAAAACATTATGCTTTACCAACCCAAAATGTTTTGCAGAACTGTATCATGTTTCTACTTCTGACTAATTATGTAGTTGTTATTATATGCTGTATATATAGTTAGTCGCTCATCAGTGGCTCATTTTCAAAGGACCATCTCTCCTGTAGATTAATCAACAAGGTCTGATCCCTTCCAGCCTAACTTAAGGTAATAAAATAATACTTCTGGAGGCTTGAATTCCTGTCTAGAAATGTCATGTCTTTTCATTGGCTGCTGAAGAAGGTGGATGAGGCAGACAGCTGGGGGGTATCTAGGTTCCTAACTTGGTTTAGTGAAATGTTGGAACTTGGATGGAGTGGGTCCAAGCTGAGCATCCACCTCAGGAATCAGACAAGAAAAACAAACCCAGCTACCAAAGTTTATAAGGTAGTAGGGTGGTTAAACAAGACCTCCATAAACCAGGCCTTTAAAAAATGATGCTATCACTAAACTGCAGTGCAAGTCATGAAAAATGAACTAAGTTTTGGCCACTGTCTTGGATTTTGTTTGAAAAGCTCACCGCTGTTTCCACTTGCTGCAGTTTGTGTACATGCTATGGAACTCTGTGTCTGCTCCACAGAGGATGTGAATCTATGACAGCTCTCAGTTTGGGACTTGACCTCTAACAAAAAATCTTAACTGAGAGATCAGCAGTGTTAAGTCAGGATAACTTACTAAATGCATGGGATGTGTGACCCTGCAGGTGTGACGTGTTAATATCAGTGCTGATGGGTCAATTTTAAGCCTATCTGCTTAAGAATAAGACTGATAGAGTTTATACCCATATTTGGCAGCTGTGAAAGTCAGATTGCCAGTCTTACAGAGAAATGAGAGGTAGTATGCAATCAAAAGCGTTTCAGACACACTGATGTTACAGGAAATAGGATTGTAAAACCATAAAACAATGAAAGAGCAACCAGCAGCAGGTATAATTCTTGAAAATATTTCTAAGCTATCTATTAGAACTAAATATCACATTTTCCACTAAATTTAGCCTATTAATAAAACTAAACTTGAGTAAAAAATTTTTACAGAAACATAATATAATTCAGAAGTTTCTGTGACTTCTGGTAGAAAAAAATGGCATAGTTCTGCAATTTTGCAACTCGAATGCTGTATCATTGTGATATAAAGCTCACAAACACAGCCTGCACAGTGAGTATTTATTAATCTGTTTTTACTGGATAAAAAACAGCACTCAGTATAAGTGATAGTGACTAACCTACTTTTTAAATAGCTATTTCAATTTTAATAAGGAATTTCCTACCAGTGTCCCAGTTCTACTCTGCCCCTTTTTTTGGCTGGATCACCAGGTAATGTCTGAGATTTTTGAAAGGTTATAGTCCTGAAGAAGTTATAGCTGGTCATTTTAACAAGCTAAATTAAATGGAAGAAGCTTGTTGCTTCATTCCCATACACCTGGATAATTTCTCCCTGCAGAAACCTAATGACTTTGATAAAGATATTTCTTTATTAAACTTAAAAACACACATTTCTTTAAAAAAGTACTAACCTTATTTCAAAAGACCTGAAGACATTAAATTCCTCATTCTTACCACTACTATTTACTGGTCACAATAACAGCAACAGAAATGTGTGTTGAAACTTTAAAGGCTAGATAGAAGAACAGAGGTATACTTATGAGCAGTGTCACATTTGCAAGGGTTAGTCATTTGGATGATTAGACAAGACAAAAGAAGCTCACCATGTAATTTACACTCCTAGGTATATGTTTGGACAGCGAACTCTTACACTGGATTATCTTGATTTCTCACACAGAATTCTTCCTGATACTTTCTGAGAGGAGAGGAGGAGGCAAACATGTCTTTCTTGAAACTAATAAAAGGAAAGGTTAACATTTTCTAGTGTCTGGGGTTTTTTTTAGAAAAGAATACAAAGATTTTTGAGAGTATCTAAGTGTTTTTATGCCCAGTAAAATCTTTACTTAATAGCAATGACACTCTGCCAGATTAGTTCTTTGACCTGTCAGGATTTTAGTCCATATTCAAATTACACTGGAATTAACTCAGGGAAATTGCATCATTTTCAATGCTATAATGAGAGCAAATTCAAATCCGTCATTCCAAACTGCTGTATATGTAACTTTTAATGTCCTATCATTTTTTTTCCAGCAAGGAGAAAGTCCATGTTCCATGTGTATTTCCACATGTGAAATAAGCTTTGTGCATTAAAATGCAGTATTTGTATGTTCAGTTTTATTTTTTCTAGCCAGCACTCCTCTCAAATTTACATATTTTACGGTATTATAAAAACAAGAACACGAGTAAACAGCGAACTGGAAGCATGCCTCTTTAAAAGTTTTTATTTTTATTTTTTCTTTGTTATTGGTAGGACACTGTCCTACTTTGCCAAGTTTCTGAAATGAACCTTGTCCTGCTGGTTCACTGTATGTTCCCAAATGAATAGAGTTAACAAGATAAAAATGGAATTCCTGAATATGCCACAATGAAAAAGAATACATCTCCTTTTTAAGTTCTTGTAATGAATTTTCTAAAAATAAAAGACAATGAACACAATTCTCTGAACACTGAGAGATTTGTATCGGAACTACAATTTGCGCTATTGTAGGTTTTTGTCACATTTTCCTGAGGTTTGTTACTTTTTTAACTGATTTGCATGTAGCATGAAAGTTACCCAGCTGTTCAGATGAATACATTACTTTTGGCTTTCAAACACACAAAAAAAAGGAAGCATGACTATGTTCTCTGTGTGTGTGGAGGGAAGGAAAGGGGGAATAGACTAGATTATATATTATGCTTTATATATAAAGGAAATACATTCATACAGGGAAAGAAAAAAAAGCAAGGGGAATACATATGGCATATAAATTAGTAGTAAAAGGCTTTCTATACTGTGGAACTTTGGTAAAGATTTCTAAATCCTGGGAAATAGGAAAGGACACTCTAGGAAATGAAGAAAGACTCCTAGCTTCAACAATTTTGAAAACTGATATTGTTGGCTAACAGAAGACAGAAGATGAAGGTCTCCTAACACATACTGAATGGCTCTTAGGCAGTGTCGAACACCAAATAGGGAAGCAGAAACAACATCATAGAGCACTATCTGCTGCATTGTTTCTCTGAAATTCCTGCATAATTTTGCTAATCCATTCCCAGAATTTACAAACTACTTGTACTGCATTCTAAAAACCTCCTGAGAAAAGCTTGTTTTTAAAATTCAGACTGAATAAGATTTAGATTGTAACTGTTTTTCTGGCTGGGATTAAAGCCTCATATATGTGCCTGTACAAGTCTTACGAGGAGTCGGAGGGTCCTGTTTAAAACTGACATCTTTGTTGTATCACAGAATCAAAGAATAGTTAAGATAGGAAGGAACCTCTGGAGATTATCTAGTCCAGCTCCCTTCTCAAAGGTTCCTCAGGGCCATGTCTAGTTAGGTTTTTAATATCTCTAAGGATGGAGACTTTAAATCCAATCTGGGAAACCTGTATTTGACCAGCCTCTCAATAAACATTTTCCAATTTGAATCTCAGGAAACTTTTTTTAATGTTTAAAGCTAAGTTTCTTTATTTCCATTTGTGCACATTGCCTTGTCTTGTCACTGGGCACCACTGAGAAGACTATGGCTCTGTCTTCTTTACTTCCCCAGGTCAGGTATTTATACACATTGACATGGTCCCGCTGAGCCTTTTCTTCTTCAGGCTGAACAGTGCCAGCCCTCTGTTTTGCTTTGTGTGACAGATGCTCCAGTACCTTAATTTTTGTGGCCCTTTGCTGGATTCGCTCCAGTATATCCATCTCTTTCTTGCACTGGGGAGCTCAGAACTGGACCCAGCACTCCAGATATGTCTTACCAGGCTAAGCAGAGGGGAATTATCATTTCCATCAACTTGCTGGCAAGGTTCCTCTTAATGAAGCCCATGAGGCTGTTGATCTTCTTTGCTGCGAGGGAGCATTGCTGGCTCTTGGTCAACTTAATGTCCATTCAGACCCCTGGCCGCCTTCTGCAAAGCTGATATGTAGCCACATGGCCCCAAGCCTGTAGTGTTGCATGGGATTATCCCTCCTTAGGTGCAGGACTTTGCACTTCCCTTTGTAGACTTCACGGAGTTCCTTTCTGCCTGTTTTTCCAGACAGTTGAGGTCCCTCTGAATGGCAGTACACACATGTGACACATCAGCCACTCCTCCCAGATTTATACCTGTAAACTTGCTGACTCAGGTCACTCGTGAAGATGTTAAACAGCATTTCCCCACTATGGGCACCTGGGGTACACCACTAGAGACTGGCCTCCAGCGGGACTTTGTGCCACTGATTGAAAGTCTTTGAGCCTGAGAGTTTAGTGATAGCTTCTTTGTTTTAAGGCCTGGTTTATGGAGGTCTCATTTAACCACCTCACCATCTTTGGTAGCTGGGTTGTTTTTTCTTGTCTGATTCATGCAACTTTCATTCCATCTCTGTCCACTTATCCAGTCTGTATTTCATCAAATTGTTTCTGAGAATGTTATGGGAGACAATGTTGAAAACCTTGCTGAAATCAAGATAAACAATGCCAGGTACTCTCCCCTTATCCGCAGAGCTGGTTGCTTCATCATAGAAGGCTATTGGGTTGGTCAGGCATACAAATTCATAAATTCACGCTGACTATTCCCAATTTCCTTCATATGTTTGGAAATGGCTTCCAGGAAGATTTCCTCTACCACCTTCCCAGGGACTGAGATGATGCTGACCAGCCTGTAGTTCCTCGGACCTTTCAAAGATAATCAGGTATGGTCTTGCAATGACACTGGCCAGCTTCCTCCGTTCTCATGGGTGCATCCCATTAGGTTCCATGGACTCATGTATGTCCAGGTTATTTAAGTGTTCCCGGATGTGATCCTCCTTCACTGAGGGTAAGCCTTCCTTGCAACAGTCTTCCTCCCCTTCAGGGAGCTGGAACTGCTGAAGGCAAGTTTTACCAGTAAAGACTGAGGTGAGTGAAGGTACTCATTCTTCTCCATGTACTTTAGTACAAACATGAAATACTCCTGTGGGACTTAGACAGGTTCCAGATTTCTACTGTTAATTTCCACCTGACCCTCCCTTCCTCACCCCCAAGTGAAAGGGTTAGTTTTCTTCCCTGAAAGCAAAGGAAAGTCAATTCTGCAGTGAATTCATATCTCAACAGTCCAGATATAACTTTTGTATGACTGACTATTTTTGCTTTTTTTGATCAGCAGTAGTATTCTTTCAGTATGCCTAGGTATAGTACTTACTATAAGATAGCCATTAGAGACAGAATAAGTAATGAATATGAGCAGCAGTTTAGTGTATGAATCACTACTGTAAGCTACTTTGATATATCAGCTTTAGTTAGGCTAAGCAGAAACTAGAGGACCCAGGGCCTTACAGGGGCAGAAGATTAGAAGAAATAGTCCAAGTAGCCAATATAGTTTTTCCCTTACTCAGATGCTGAAAAAAATCTTAAAACCATAGTCATATCTGGATTAAGATAAGGCACAGGTTCCTACCTAAAGATGTTTGAACTGTTCTTAAAACTTTATTGCTGAAATTCAGTAAAATAAGTAAAGAACCCACCTTAATAGAAATGTCGTTGTTAGTGCTTTTTTTAATTTTACTTTTGATATTACATATATACATTTCACATGAAATAAAAGTTATATATTTCATTCTGTATCTATGTAATCTACATAAAATCATAATGATTTTTGTTTACATGTATTGCCATAGCAAATGATTTGCCACGTATATCTGTTATGCACTGTTTGTCATTTACTTGTTTTAGCTGTTCTAGTACAATTTTTTCATCTGTGATCGTGAAAGACTTTGGGCTTTTTCACTCATTGTGGTGGGCTCCTTGAATTATTGTGATTAATGACCATACCTCTGAGGAAGATGAAGTCAAGGTTAACAGTGCATAATCCAGATCTGTTAACAGGACTTTTTGTTTTCTAATATTCACTTAGGGTCTAAAGCTTCATTTGGGTCTTCACTCATGTGGTTTCAGCTTCACATCTGGTAGGCTGGCAATAGTCGTGTCAGTAAGTTATTTGAGCCTTTGACATCAGATTAGTTGCCTCCAAAACCTTAAGAGAGGAAGAAATTTTATATAAAAATAGAAATGGGCAAGAAAAAGTTTTTCCAGACAGTGATTTCAGAAAGTTTCTTTATTTCTCACTTGGACAAAGCTGACCTTTTGAAGTTTTCAGTGAAGAAACAACCACAAATCCAAAATAAACAATACTGCAGTAGCAACTGTGGTGGGTTGATCCCAGCTGGATGACAGGTGCCCCCCAAAGCCACTCTATCATTCCCCCTCCTCAGCTGGAGAGGGGAGAGAAAACACAACGAAAGGCTCATGGTTCAAGATAAGGACAGGGAGGGATCGCTTACCAATTACTGTCACGGGCAAAAAAGACTTCACGAAAATTAATTTTATTTATTACCAATCAAATCAGAGTAGGATAATGAAAAATAAAACCAAATCTTAAAACACCTTCTCACCACCCCTCCCTCCTTTCCGGGCTTAACTTCACTCCCAAATTCTCTACCTCGTCCCCCCAAGCAGTGCAGGGGGACGGGGAATGGGGGTTGCAGTCAGTTCATCACACTTTGTCTCTGCCGCTCCTTCCTCTGCAGGGGGAAGATTCCTCACACTCTTCCCCTACTCCAGCATGGGGTCCCTCCCAGGGGACACAGTCCTCCACGAACTTCTCCAACGTGGGTCCTTCCCATGGGCTGCAGTTCTTCATGAACTGCTCCAGCATGGGTCCTTTCCACGGTGTGCAGTCCTTCAGGAGCACACTGCTCCAGCGTGGGTCCCCCGCGGGGTCATGAGTCCTGCCAGAAAACTTGCTCCAGCATGGACTCCTCTCTCGACAGGGCCGCAGGTCCTGCCAGGACTCTGCTCCAGCATGGGCTTGCCACAGGATCACAGCCCCCTGCTCCGGTGTGGGGTCCTCCCCGGGCTGCAGGTGGAGATCTGCTCCACCATGGACCTCGCTGGGCTGCAGGGGGACAGCCTGCCTCACCATGGTCTTCACCATGGGCTGTGGGAGAAATCTCTGCTCCGGCACCTGGAGCATCTCCTCCCCCTCCTTCTGCACTGACCTGGGGGTCTGCAGGGCTGTTTGTCTCACATATTCTCACTCTTCTCTTCAGCTGCAGTTGCTGTCGTGCAGGTTCTTTTTCCCTTTCTTGAATACGTTATCCCAGAGGCTCTAACACTGCTGCTAATGGGCTCGGTCTTGGCCAGTGGTGGGTCCATCTTGGAGCCGGCTGGCATTGGCTCTGTTGGACATGGGGGAAGCTTCTAGCAGTTTCTCACAGAAGCCACCTCTGTAACCCCCCCCCCCCCCCCCAACCGTCCCCCTAG